>NC_056743.1:1873677975-1873912975 GCF_019279795.1 Protopterus annectens | reverse complement strand
TGCAGCTCTAACCATTCAGCTATGTAGCTGTATGGAACAGTGCATTACTTTCTCATATATAACTCTTTTCTGCATTTAAGCACTGATGAGCATCACAGTGTGCCATGCAAACACACTCAGCCATGCTTAAACCTGACCTTTACTTTCTTAATTAAAACCATCCACTTTCTATTTTTAGATGTCTGGCACATGTCCATTGCTGTGTGCCATGCAGCGCAAACACAGGACTTTAATTAAAAAAATATATATATATAAGTTATTTCACTGTTATATTTTAGTGCCTTCAAGCACTGTGACAGTGCAGGCGGTATGTTACTCATCTCCAGACACAATTACACACCCCCTACACTGATTCTGTGATTGTGATCCATAGCTCTCCCTCAGTAGTGAGCCGTCATTAGTATGCAAGGCGCACTGCCTAGGGAGAGCCACAGACACAGCCAGGGTACACTCTGTGTAGGCCTTACACTATTCCTACACAGAGTTTATTAAATCTGGGGGTTAATGTCCGGGAAGTAATTAGGATCCTGGAATGAAATTCAGAGACTTTGTTTACTATAATTTGAATATTTATGGATATAATTTTCAAATTTTTAATAGATGTTGTTACAGTAGAAGAGTGAGTAGGTGGAGCAGAGAGGAAGTTTGGACCTGGGTTTTGGTGGATATGGCTGTATAATATGATCTTTTATCAGTATGCATACACTAGTGAGGGTTTAGGTATTTTTGTAGTAAATTCAAATTTTACTTTATATGGGTTGGGAAAAGAGTTAATAATTTTATATCTGAAAATGAGATAGAGGGTAAGACAAATAAGCTAGAAAAAATAGTGATAGTTAACGGCTGGCAGGTGACATAGGCAGTGTGAGAAAGGGTGGGATCATTGAGAAATAGGTGTTATAGGTATCATCTAGATATATTGATTTTGGTTTACAGTCTAGAATAACGGCTAGGATTTTATGTGATGTTGACTGTTATTCTACTAAAGTGCTATGACTGTATGAACATTGCACACATCAATGTTGCTGTCATGCACATGTGCTGTGTTGAGGTGTAGATGTACTGTAGCTCTACAACAGTGTATTCCAATTTGAGATTTGATCTAATGTATTTATGGTCACTGTTGCCATTTGATTACATGTTTCTTCCTTAACAGCTGCAGTAATATGCCTCCTGAGGACTGTTGCCATGGGATGATGTTATGTGTATTGTTGGATTAATAAGACGTTCTTGTATAAGAGTATGTTAACATTCTACAAAGTTCTCATTCAACCATCAGAGTGACACTTGCAGTACGGCACGTGTGCATGTGTATAACTACCATAATGAAATGCTATGTGACATACATCAGTATTGCATAAGACTAATTACATGTGCACATATGCCTTGTTTCATCCACAAGTTGTCATGCTGGTATATACATAAACATAAAACCAGTTTAGATTCACTTGCAACTGTGGTGATTTCATTGTGTGCCCAACTGTGTTGCTATTCACAAGATTATTCAGGTGTTGGCTAGCAGGATTTTGTGATTGCCAGCATGCATGTGTGTCATTATATGTTCTGTATGTAATGCATCCACCTCATATGTACTGTGTCCATATATGGCATCATAGCCCTCAAACACACCCTTCCAGTGATAAACATATAGCCATATGATGTGAAAGTGATGCAATTATGTGAAAATGATTGAGCTGTAAAAGTGTGTGAACAGGTCCACTGTGTGTCATGTGATGTATACCCAAGGTTGTATTTGGAGGTGTTCACACAAATCTTTTTTTTTAAGTAATTACTAAATATTATGGGGAATACACAGCTCTGTGCATGAATGGTTATGGATTGCATCACCAATACTCACCCTGAGACAATAGACAACCTGCTAGCTGACAGATTTGGATCAAACTTCAACCCCCTGTCACCAGTGTGTATCAACTAAAGTATACATGCAAACATTACTCAACATATTTTCTCAGGAAAGCAGCTCATCTGTGCACTCTCTAAGGCTAAAAACATGGCATCAGTGAGTCCTGACTACATCCCATGTTGCATAATCAGTAAATTAAAACACGACCTAGCAGACACAGTTGGATCCCTATTTAACCACAGCTGACAGACAAGCTATTTTCTGGCACAATGATGAACAGCAACACTCATCTGTCAGAACAATGGGGGAATCATCACCAGACACAGGTATTTATAAACCTATAAGCCTGGCCAGCCTCATCTGTAAACCAATGGAAAGAATCATCACGGACCTTATCAACAGGAACAATGGTAATCTCATGACTGCATAACCAAACCATTTATGATTTTCTGAGGCTAGATCATGCCTGTTAAATCTGGCAGACTTCAATGAGAATTTTAACAAGGCCATGAATGAAGGAAACAATATGCATCCCACATACCTTGACCTAGCCATGTCGTTGGGCACAATTCCACACTCAAGCATTACTGAGAAACTGCCTCAAATGGCTATAAACCACTATGTTACCAAGTAGGTAGCCCAATGGATCACCACCAGAACACATACTGTCAGACTGTTTTAATTCACCTCTAGCAAGAGGCTAGTGACCAGTGTATTAACATAGAGTTCTGTACTATGCCTTTCCTATTTGGTATGTAATTCACAGAAGTCAAGACAAGCTTTGTGCAGCCAGCTTATGGATGATTGCAAATTGTGGAGAAGTCATAAATCTAGTAACAGTATTGATATACTGCAGAAAGTATTAACACAAACAAATGAATGGTGCCAGAGCTGTGGCAACACATTGAATGTCCGAAAAAAGCATAATTATTTTTTTTTTTTCAAAATCAAATATCCAGTATACTTACAATATAGACAGCACACACCAATGAGTACACACAGTGATATGTTATCTCTGTACTCAGGTAGATAGTAATTGTAAGTTGAACACATGCAACAGCTGGAGCAACACAAGAGATTTTGGTCAAGGAAGATATACAGTGTACTAGACAAGTCCTTCATGGAAAGATTGAAACCCATAACACTGTATACTGTCTCCTACAGACTAATAAGGGCTGAATTGTGTCTGGCCTACAGGTTAGTCTCCAAACTAGTCCTGATGGAAATGTCACACATTGGTAAAGCAAACAGCATAAGGGTCACTCTTTCAAAAGATGATAACCTAGCCTCTGACATAATAAATCATGATGGAAACATCCTAGTCACATAAAGCAAAGACATTTTCTTAATTGTGACCCTGGTGTTGTGCCCCTGTCCCTCATGGACAGATGCAGTTGGTCTTGGATAACATAGCATAGGATTATAACTGTGTGAACCTTTTCACATAGATATTTAAAAGTGTGAAACTTGTGTTAAATATGGCTAAGCTTTTATATCCTCTTGGAACATTAGCCTAGTACTATTAACCTATGAACTTCAGTTGTATCCTAGGTTCAACTATAGTATGACTGTACAGCATCACAGACATAGCAGGACATCAGATCAGTATTACCAATTGATATTCACATAAACACATGCATGCATGCATGTATGTCATGATTTCATGCCAGTATAACATTTTCACTGGCAATGTCAGGGGGACAGTGATTGTGTGGTACGTCTTGAGGTTTGGCATGTGCTTTTAGAGTGTGCTCCATGCATTGTTTATTATGTGAACAAATTATCACAGTGGCAGCTTCCTTGACCATTGACACTAGACGTTGCACTGCTGTAGTTTCTGTGCACATGGGCTTATTCGATGCATTGCCATCCGTATCACATACTGCTGTACCATTCATTATAACACACTGGTTCTTAATTCAAGCATTAATTGAAGATGCTTCAAACAGTTTATCCATTGCTATTAAATGTGGCCAATACATATGTTAGCCAGGGATGCTATAGTCAAGTGTATTTCATTTGGTGAGGTGAGCTTGCACACATCTTGTCATCCATACAGAACTATTCTTTGTTATGCATACCCATTAGGAATTGACAATGCAGATTTCCCTTAGACATGTTGTACAAGATGTGTGTATACTATGTATTTCTGTGTTACACACAGTAAATGCAGACAACATTGACGACATTGATGGCATGAGTTCAATTTTTAAAAGTGTGGCTTGTGGCTTATTTGTCATGCCAACCACTGAAATGACCAGGATTGCACCTGAATTCAGCTACAGGTTTAACATTGTCCCACTTAAACCCTCCAACGAGAGTTTGTTTTCGGAAAAAGATCATTGAATTCTTATTATAGACTACTCAGAATTATTATAGTTGTAACACATCTATTCCTGCAGGACATGCATAATACATTAAGCTCACATATTCTTGCAGTGCCATAGATTAATGTTGTTGATATTTTGAAATTGTTTCTGACTGGGCCTACTTCTGACAGCAGTTAACCATGAGTCTAATGCTGTGCCTCCTAGACTGGCTGTGAGGTATGTTGCTGACATTCCAGTCATTTTCAAGTAAGTCATTGTGAGGATCATCACAATATGCATGTATTCCCTTTTCTATATACCATCCCTGTTAAATGTCCCCACCAGTGGCATGTCAGTGATGTTTATATCACAACCATTCATCTCAATTGACATGTAACCTTGTGTGACAATCACAGATATATACTATCATGTGTGATGATACACATATACTCACACAGGAGGTATAAACAGCAGTACATATTGTGCTATCTACATATGCGCTTCATGTTATGTTAATGACTTGTTTTGGAAGTGCACATAACTTGACATATCCAATCTTGGGTATATTGCCATATTGTACATGCATGCTTGCTCTTTCTCCTTTCCTATCATTCATGTATGCAACCAATTTAATCAGCACACTTTCCATGCCTAGGGTATTTATGTTGCATTGCATTGTATTTGCCCATGCTGATAACCACAACATACATTATTTCAGTCTGGAAAAACTTGCAGTGTACATCACACTGAGTACACTTTTCTATACTGTGTTAATACTGCAGTTGTTTCAGTTATTTGAATCCCTGTTAGTGATTGCGGATCTCAGTTCAATCTCACAGAGCAGGTTTGCCCATAGGCAAACTTGTCTGCATATTGTATCTGTGTTCCTGTTGATCTGCTTGGTGTTGCAAGCCATGAAATGTCACTTGTATCCATGCAGGCTCAATTCACGGCATGCATATGCAGTTAGTGCTGCTGCTCATCTCGCAAATACATACACTCTGTGTAGGATACATGCAAAGTCTACACAGAGTTTATTGAATCCCTGGGACTATTCCTTACTAGATCTACTGCTACTTCCTTTTCTGACACCATAAACAGAAAGGGTCCTGATATAAGCATTATGTCACTCACAGAGGTAGGTGATGTCACTGCCTACAGCCTTAACATTAGTACTTAGAAATAATGGAAGTCAGTGTCCCAAATAATCAACTTTTATATAAAATGAAAACAAATGTTTTTGCGTGGTGTAAACCCAAACCCATATCTCCCATATGCCTGTGAATCTAGAAATTTCCCTTACTCACAAATTCAGTGAAACTTCCTGCAGCCTATACTAGTGCTTTAATGAGACTTAATGCTTCATATTTGACAATACTGGGTTCAGAGAATGTTTCATCAGTAAAAGGAACTGTTGCTGGAAAGGTGGCCTAATGGCTAGTAAGAACCATAAATTATGTATCCTACACATGATATCATATATCAGTGGTGGGGTGCATCTTTATGAAGTCTTAAAAACCTCTGACATGGTGATACAGGTAACTCTGCAGGTGTCTAGGACAGCAGCACTTGACAGATAATCTCTAAGACAGTTAATTCATTGGTTTACATAATATAACACAGTAGATTACCTTACTAACACAACTAGTCATCACAACTGTTTATATTGCATCCACAGAAAACTAACTCATTGCCACATCATTCAACAAGTATGACCTGCCAGCCTGTATGTTGTGCCTGACTGAGGTAATAATATTTGAACATGACATTCACCTCTTCCATAATTTACACTGCAATGAAAAATAAACGAATGAATAATGAATACACCTTTATTTCCACTCTGACCATGCTAAAATATAAAGTTCAAAGAAAAAACAGCTTGTTCCACTTCACCCCCCCATGCACATAATCCAGTAAACCCACATACTGTAGGAGTACTACAGTTTCTTTTCATGTTAGATTACAGAATACATGATTCTGTCTACTAGTACTTGACAGAGGGGGGTCATTGAATTTTAATTACATATTTTCTCTTTCCAACCAATAAAAGCTTTATTTCTCAGACTTTCCATCATTGTTTATGCATTCATCCCCATTTTTCTTCTCACTCCACTGTTTTGGCATTGTATACTTACTGTACTTTGACTTTTAGCACTAAATATTTTTTCCAGCAAGAAATTAAACAAAATCTACTTACCAATAATAAAAAATAGTAATTTCAGATCTTTTCAACCATAAAAGACTGCTCAGACTATTGTCATAATAATTCACCAATGTTAGTCCTCATCACTTGCATACAGTTGATTCACTGTGTACATCTCATATGTCTGATTATGATAAGAAAGTATTCCAAGTGATTTTACACAAATACTCCAATCCTGCAAAGCAACACTAATGATTGTCTAAATTGAATGTGATAACACATGGTCATTTAAGTCTACACACAGCTTCTTTATGCAGCATAGACAGCCATGTTGTTGACTGTGTGCACCTCAGATGTCCAGTAATAGTAAAAAACAATAGGTACAGTATATCAACTTTACAATGCACACTCAGTTGCTGCAGTAAACTATTCCAATTACTCCATACAAGTACAAACTAGTCCTTCTGAGAAGATTACATATTGTTTAAAATGAGTAGATGACAAGAAGGTACATTTTCTTAATTCACTGAGAGAATCTCCATCCCCACTCAGCAGTTCTAGCCACTTTGCTGATTGTGTACACCTCAGATGTGGATGTGATAAAAGTAACAGTCATAATAAATGTATTCTAACTTTATTTTGCACAAACACTAGTCTTATTATTCTGACTTGTTTCAGACAAATTACATTAGTCCTACAAAACCAAACAATGGCCAAATGATAGCAGTCAGTCACTTGCATCTTCAAATGGCCCACCTATAGCCAGCAAGTGTGCCTAACTAAAATGACTTAGCAGTGCTAAGTGCAACAAAAGCCTTTTCAAATAAATTATTTCATTTTAGCCAGACAACCTGTGCAACAGTACATTGTGTGGTTGCCGGGTTCCTATTACCTGAGCAAAAGTTTAGGTTAGCGAATACCTAAATGTCGATCTGGTAATAGTGAAAGCAAAAGTCAGTGAATGGCTGATTTAATGTAGGGAAAGGATTCCCTTGGTCGTTATGTGGATTTTGCCCCTTTCCCCACTGTAGAGCGATCTCAGAGTACTTAATTTTGGTTTATTTATTTATTTTTTACGGCCAAGGGAATTCATTCCCTATATTAAATTGGCCATTCACTGTTTTAATTTTTCAATATTACCAGACTGACGTTTAGGTATTCGTAACCTAAATGTTCGATCAGGTAATATAGATGCTGGCTGCCAAAGCCCCCATGAGAGCCCTATCCCTATTATAATGTACAAATGATCCTCCCAAACATTACAAATATTGCACAGTGTCAAACACATTAAAGTTGAATGTGTATGTAGATTTAAGCCAGTTATCATTCTGTAGTGCAGAAATGTGATTAACAGTTTGAATTTTCTTCATTTGTTAAAGTAACCATTTTGCCTTTGACTTACATAACTTGTGAGAAGAGAGCATTTTATTCCTTTAAAGAAAACATAGCCCTACTGTAACCACCACAGACTCTATCACTGCAAAGTTATTTAGCATAAAACTGAAAGCTGTAGATCTAGAAAAAGTACTGAAAGCTGTAGATCTAGAAAAAGTACAGTGTGCCATGTTTCCACATCTCACCAGCAAAAAAATAGTGGAATATATTTAGTGCATTTGCCATTTAAAAAGAAGAAAAGCTTGAACTAGCATCAAATAAGGGAGAATTTCAGGAATTACTGTGAGCCTAGAAAAAAAATTCCATTTTATTAGTCAATTATTTACAGGAATGTTTTCATAGAATTTATTGAGCTAAAGGGCTGAGTCAAAAAGTATTAATTTGGAGAGTTGCTTATCTTCTGATAAGAGTGAAAATAGTCATTAGTATCAGAAATGATAAGACAAAGGCCATGCATTTTTGCAGACTTGAAGTTAGTAAAACTTTGCAAGTATGCAAAGTCAGTGAAATTATAAGCACACAATTAGAGGTAAACTGAGGAAATATGCTGTGAAATAAAATATCATTGACATAATAAAGTAAAATTAAACTTAAAATGAAACTGTACAGTGGCATTCGTGGGGATGATTAAAAGTACTATGAGGTACACAATTAGTAAAGCACAGTTGAATTTCAAGCCTTATGTACTAAGTGTGGACAAAAGGATGCAAAGAAGTATCATCTGGTATTTAATCAGGTGTGTAGAAACTGTTAGGGAGTATCATTTTGCAGAGCTGAGTAGTAGAAAATTTAAGAACATTCATAAGGGTTTGCATGTTATTGAGGTAATACATAAAAATGGGCAGTGCTGACAGATCTAGTATAAACTATTAAAATGGAAAGACTCAATTCTGAGATATAAGAAAATAACGAAAAAGTAAGTCAAAACTGCTATGGAAAGCTCCCCATTAATAAAGGAAGTATTGAATTTAAAGTAGATACTGGAACAGAGCGTTACACATTTTTCAGTGGAAAAAATACAAACTTCTGAAACATCAGAGCTGAAAGGCACTGAAAGAAAAGCAGAAAGCATATCAACTGGGCAAAAATCCAGTGATGTGAATATACAAATCAGAGTGTAATCAGGAAGGAAATTTTCTTAATATTCAAAGGTATCTGGCTTGTAGAAAATTCCCAGATGTAAACTGCAGTCATGATAAACAAGCACATTGTTAAAGCATAAAGAAACAATCAGTCACTGGACCTTACTGAATAACTTTATAAAGTCACAGAAAATATATATCTCATGACTGCAATGATTTGATTCTAACTAACTATGGGTAGTGTATATATAATATTAGATGTTATGCAAGTAACAGGGAAGGTCTGGTGTTATACAAGTAAAACATACTCTATGTAAAATACCCATGGCTGTCAGGTGTAGACATGAGCAGGAATTAAGGTGGCTGAGAAGGTCTGGAGTTATACAAGTAAAACATACTCTATGTAAAGTACCAGTGGCTGTCAGGAGTAGATATAAGCAGGAATTAAGGTGACTGAGAAGGTCTGGTGTTATACAAGTAAAGCATACTCTGTGTAAAGTACCAGTGCCTGTCAGGTGTAGACATGAGCAGGAATTAAGGTGACTGAGAAGGTCTGATGTTACACAGGTAAAGCATACTTTATGTAAAGCACCCATGGCTGTCAGCAGTGGATATGAGGAGGAATTAAGGTAACTGGGATAGTCTAGTGCTATACATGTAAAACATACTCTATGTGAAGTACCCGTGGCTGTCAGGAGTGGACATAAGCAGGAATTAAAGTGACAGGGAAGGTCTGGTGTTATACAAGTAAAACATACTCTATGTATAGTACCGGTGGCTGTCCTGAGTAGAAATGAGCAGGAATTAAGGTGACTGGTAAGGACAGGTGTTATACAATAAAGCATATTCTGTGTAAAGCACCAGTGTCTGTCATGAGTAGAAATGAGCAGGAATTATGATGATTGGGAAGGTCTGGTTTTATGAAGAAGCAGACATTTCTAAAAGAGTAGTTCAATGGTACATTTTCTGTAGTGAATCAGGCTAAGGTTCACATTTGTATTGACTTACATGAACTGAAACAAAAATGATTGAGAAAGAACATGTTTGAATACTTACACCCAAGGAAGTAGTCTCAACAATACCAAATACTAAGTACATTTCAATATTGGATGCAAACCGGGAACTCTCTAAAAAGATAAGATGAATAAAACTCTATACCTTATATGCTTAATATGTGTTTAGAAAGCAACAAATTCTCAAGATTTTCACTTCTTATCTCATCCAACACAGTGGCAATTTCAAGCATCAGTTTTACAAGCAACTTAAATCTTAGAAGCTGTTAGGAAGGCAATTCATAATTATTGTTTAGGATCTATCATGATGCACACCACTGGTTACCCTGTAATATCAAATGGTAGTGTCAATAACATCAGGGTATACCAGCAATTAAAAAAAAAAACAGTAAATTTTATAATGCAGAAAATGGCAGCAGTGAAAGAACAATGTTAACAGTTCACTTATCACAAATACACTGGCCACTTGCTGTGTACCGAGTGCATTATATGATACAGTACATTTAAAAGGGCAAGGCTATGCATTTGTGTTAAAGTGCTATAAATGCATATTCACACTGTATATACAGATGGTTAGCAACAAAAAAGCTTTAGTACAAAAGGAAATCTAGTCTTGCTTTCATACACAGAGAAACTAAGTTATGTCCTTGCTTAAAGTTCACAGCTGAAAACATTATTGTACACAATATCCTAAAAAGAAAGATGCTTGAGATAATGTATTACCTACATCAAGAGATGCTGTGGTACAAGGAGAGACTAAGAGACATAGTTCCCCCAAATTTAATAAAATCTGTGTAGGCATAGTGTAGAGCCTACACGGAAGGTACAGTGACCGTGTACACAGTTAACCCTCAATAACATGCCATGCATTTTAATGACGGCACTTTGCTGAGGGAGAACCATGTAACATGGTTACTGAATCAGTGTAGGGAGTGTGTTACTAACTGTCTCCACAGATGATTAACACACACCCTGCATTGTCAAAGTGCATTATATCAATGTAGTTGTTGTTGTGTCTTTTGGCTTTTCCCGGTTAGGGGTCGCCACAGCAGAACTCCGGTCTGCTAATGATTGGTAGTTAATTTTTACGTGCCGAGTTACCAGCCCTGATGCACAACCTTCAATGAAGGTACGCCCATTCATGCATGTCTCCATGCAGAAGATGCTCTAACTGAGAATCGAACTGGACAGCGTCTTACTGTGAGGTGACAACGCTACCACAGCACCACCACCGCGGATATTATATCAATGTAGCGCAAATTATAATTTTGTTTATTTATTTTATTTTAAGTTTGCACAGCGCTGCTCACAGCAATTGACACATGCCATACATCTAAAAATAGAAACCGGATACATTTAATTATGAATGCAAAGGTCAAGTTTAGGCAGAGCTGAGCAGGTCTGCATGGCGCAGTGCTCAGCAGTGCTTAAATGTAGTTGAGAGGTAAATCTAAAAGTATATCAGCATTCCACACATCCACGTAGCCAAATTGTGAGAATGACAGCCGTAGATGCAGGGTTTGATTACACAGAAGGGTTAGTAAGCATTTATTTTCCAAATACAAATTATGCCAATTATTTTTAAATCCTGATGTGCTGCACTCAGCTAAGCTCCACTAAGCCCTGCTAAGCCATGCCAAGCACCACTTAAACAAGATCCGTTTTAGCACTGCTTGCCACAGGGCAGCTCTACTTAGCTGGTTTTTGCAGTGCTAAGTTGGTGCCAAGCACAGCTAAGCATTGCCAGTTTAAGCACTGCTCAGCTCAGTTGGTTTGCGTGGTGCTAAGCAATGCCCCTCATTTTTAAAAATTGCCCAATGGCATTAAAGGGTAGGAAAACAGGCTATATTAAGCACAATAGGTGGAAATACTGCAGAATCCACTGTAGTTCAGCTTGAAACTATGGAAGGTGTTGGAGATGGTTTGTGCTTTCGGGTGTAGCAGTGGGGCATTGAGGAGTCAAGGGTCATGGTCAGTGAAAAACCATGAAGACCGGCTCATGCAGGGTGATTACGGGGCTTGGAGTGCAAATTGGAGGACTGAGACTGGGTGGCAAGGGACCCCACCAGTGCAACTGGTATCTCCTGTACAAGTGAGCAGTGTCATCACCACCAAGACAACCTGAAAAGAAGGAAGGGGGCTCTCTTGGACACCTGGGTCCAAAATTCCACGCAGGCAATGTTCCTAAAATATGTAAGCATGTTTACTTGTGTGTCACCAATATTTACCTTGAATGTCTGATTAAACTGGTGTGATTCTCTCCCGACAGCTGCAGAGGTGAGAGCTTACAACATCAAGGCGGATGCACAGAGCCTGGCCAGGTTGCACTGTGAGTGTGGTGAGTATGGATTTATCTTCCAATCTATAGTCATATAAGGAAGAAAGAGTAAAGTATTAACTGCCATTAGGTATATAAACAGATTTGATTGTATTGCAATGAATGTGGTCATAGACCTGGACTGCAATAAGTGACTACTGCCAAATGTACTGCAATAAGCAGGAAAGAGTAAAGCATTAACATTGATTAAGTAAATGAAATAAAATTTCTATCACAATAACTGTGGAATTACAGCTGTAATTACATTAACTGTTGGTCAATAAAAACTCAAAACTATATCAGTAAATGCATGAAGGTATCTGTAATAAACTGTTGTGCAATACTTGTGGAATGAGAGTTGATATTTCAATCCAGTAACAATATATTGTGGGGTCTATATCATATGAGATAACTGCACAAATTGCTTTCACTCATAATATCGAACATACCGGACCTCAAAGTGCTTTTTCTGAGATCGTGGTACAGTGAAGAATGGGATATTTACCCTTTCTTCACTGTAATGTGACCTCTGAGTTGGAATATATATTTAGTGGGGGGTGTGAGGGGGTGCAGCCTCCCACAATAGGAAGTTTAAGATCTGGTACATTCGATATTATGAGCGTTCGCAATTTGTGCAATTCGCTCATATGATATAGACCCTATATTGTGTACACCTGCATTTTATTTAGTGATCTATACGTTACCTAGTCTCTCTGCCATGATTACATTTCATGCAGGTGTGTCCAACAGTCACTGTATTGTATTATAACACTGTAGTATTAGCACCAGGTCATATTTTGTTTCCAGGAGAGCTCTAGGACAAAATTAATCAGTTAGATATCAGCAGTGACTCAGTAGCTCAGTTTGTTAAATGGTGTGTATGCAGCGCATTTTGCTACACACAGACTAGGGTTCGAATCCAGTTCCATGTACTAATAACTATTACTGAATTACATATGTTATGATGACAGATGTTCTCTCCACAGGGACTACTGGTAAATGGGTGAGGTACCACATAGTATGTGTAAATAATTGTGTGTTCAGATGTCACAGACTGTTAAAATCATTCTTATGAATGTGCTAGTTATCCAAACAATTAAGAAAACAGGTTCAATAATAACAAAGTATAATAAAATAAAAGAAATAAAATGTGTAATAACAGATATCATTCTCTCCACTGGGGCACAGGTAAAGGGTGACATAGCTCATAGTATGTATAAATAATTGTTTGTTCAGATGTCACACACTGTTAAAATCATTCTCACAAATGTGATATTTATCCAAACAATAAAGGGAACAGATTCAATAATAACAAACTATACTAAAATAAAAGAAATAAAATGTGTAATCAAGGTATGTCTGTATTCCTGGAGTGTTTTGTAAAGGCTGATGCAGTCAATTACTGCATATGATGCATATGCCCCTGCAGTCAGTGCTATTAGGTACAATCCCCATGTCTGCTTAGCATGACCTGATAGTTGTGTACTCTCTGTACTGTAGTGTCACACTGTCAGGGAATGTAATTACTGTTCTGTAATCCCTCTATCACCAATGTATCATTGACATGATTATATGTCAATATCAAATTAACAGTACAGTAGCCCATAGTACCAATTGGTAGTTATATCGGTCCACTTCATGTGCAAGTGTTCATTGTAGTTGTGTACCTGCTGGTGTTATTGCTTGGCCCATACTGTCCCATGTGGATAGCTTGAGAGGTATGTATGTGCTGCAGCCGCTATAGGGGGCACATTTACACATGAAGAAAGGATAGACCTTTAGAGTAGCTAGCATTACTGTTGTCAGCTATATAGCCCATGATGGTATTAATGGACTGTATTTCTCTCTCTTCCCACCCCTTATCTTCATATATTTATTATTGTTATATAGTGGTTATGGTTTACTATTAACATATGTTGATCCATAAACTTTATGTCAGCCATGTGTTTTATTACTGTTATGTATTACTATGGTTGCATATTAAGATATCTTGTTGAATTACCTATTCTGTTGGGCGTATGTCATAACTGTTACTGGCATGGGATAATATACTGACTGCTCAGTTATTTATTGTTGTGTTTCACGTAATATACACTTAACTGTAACAGAGTTATTTCCAATGTTCTGGCATGCTGTTATTACTAACAATGGTTTTGTTCACAATTCACCTATGTTTATTGCTTTACCTCCATACCCACAGCATGTCTGGGTAGGCCAGTTCCTGCTGATCTGCCTACCCTACCTCAACCGACTGTGACACTGGGTACCAGCACATCCGGGACCCAAGCCAGAGGTACCCACTGCACTGGCCCTGTACCACCTTTGGCTGGAACCACCTCAGGGGACAGGGTTTTCCCCTGGTAGAGGGGATGGAGGTGGGTTATCATACAGGATCAACTAGCAGCCATGGTTCACAGGATTGTGCATAGGATTTATGAATAATGCCTGCACCAGATTGAGGGTAGACTGGACAATCTGGTGGCGCCTGAGAGCCCCGGCAAACAGCCTCCAGCACAGCCACCTTTGGGGCAGTGAAGGAGCAGTGTTGACTGCTCCTGGGTGTGGATCCAGTCACTCTTTTGCTGCCAGGAGGCACATGCACCTCTGATTCCACAACACCCTCCCCATCCAAGTTTTTTAGCCCCTTATGTGTCACACACCTCCCCTGTATGCTGTCTTTTCTGTCTGTAAATGGAACCTGTCCTACCCAGTTTACCTTTCCACACATACCTATACCCCTTCCACAACATTCCACTCTCTCCCTAAAATAAAATGGGCACCTGTCCCACAAAAAAAAAAAATCTCCCCATACAAAGCTCTGCATTTTTGAACACTTGTCCACTGGACACAACAAATGATGTCCGATTGGCTTGACAACACATATGTTGCCCTTAAATTGTGTCCAGTTGGCTTGACAAAACATTTCTGTTGTCCTCACCCCTCTCTCTCTGGGGTTTGAGGGTCCATATTCCTGTACAAAATCTGTAAAAAAGCACAGCAGTTGCTGTACAAGAAATGGTGAGCTATAGTCCTTTCCTACACCCATCCTGCACATCCCTACATGCCTTTCTCCCTGCTTGCCCCCATTTCACTACATTCTTATCACCCCCTTTTTCTTTTCTTTTTTTATTTTTAGCACGCGTTTGTGTGGAGCTAAGCTGCGTGCCATGCAAAGCCGTGCAAACCTGCTTAAAACTGCTTAAAATGCCTTAATTATCTTATGCGTTTCTCTCAGTGCAAAATAATCTCCACTGCCACGTCTGCAACCCAGGTCCATGTCAACTACAGCACAGTGCATTAGCCCACTGGGACACTTAGCTTTGAATGAAAACAGCTGTTTCCAGCAATATATGCTGATTGCCACTGACACACTGCAAGTACATATAATGGGAAAAAATGGCAGTGTAGTTGGGACTGTGATGCAGACACTATACTAGTACATAGCCAAATAAATAATAATGGATGTACGAGAGGCTTGGGATAGCAGGTATAGCTGTCAACTGTACAGACTGTTGCAGAATCTGCAGAGTTTTGCCCCTAGTTTTGGCCTGGTTTTCATAGGTTTCTGGTAAAGCAGTGGCAAGTCATTAAAGATTGAGGTTAGAAAATCATGACAGAGATTTGAGTGTCACACTTCTTTCCCTTCAGAAAACACATTATATTGCAAATCTTGTTATTTAATCAACATTCTATGTTTGTAAGAGCAATATATAAAGATGGTCCCTAGTTTTAGGCCTTTGTCCCTCTTGTATGGATGGCTTTGTCTAGAGTTCTTGCTGTAACAGGTTGAGAAGTATGATAGCAGATAACCTTCCCCTTTCATCAGGAACATCTTTAAACACACCCACTAAGGTAGCAATGGCAAAGTACATATGTCTACAACTGGGACCCTGCTGCACAACTGCCTTTGGAAGCCATGCACATACTGATGGACGCAGACAACGTGAGTCACAGACTGTATGCATGCACATATATTTTGCAAATACACCTGATTCAGCAGTGACCCAGTAGCTCAGTTTTTAAATGCCTTGTATGTAGTACATTTTGCCACCCAGAGTCCTGGGTTTGAATCCAGTGTGTTGCACTTCAATTACACTCTTGTGAAAACAGGAAATAATGACTGTGTCATGCAATTTTAAACCAAATGGGTTGCTGCTACTGAATCAACTGCTACCCATGTTTGCAAGTCAAAGGCCTGTAGGTAAGGACACAGTCCACATATTTGTATAGCCTAACTATATGTTGCCTACTACTCTCTGATTGGCAGTGTTACATAACAGATGTACCTTAACCCCATGCTTCAAGAGGACTGTTATGGGTACCCTCACCTTGGCTCTGCTGTAATGACAGAGCTGACACTGCTCCCTCAGTTGCACATACAGCTTGTTGCCCTCCAATGTATTCACACTCCTCCTATGTATCCTAAGCTGCAGCAGCAGCTTCAGCCTACAACATATGCAGACGCATGTTAAGCTACTTGCTAGAGACCTACCATACCTCACAACCCCCTAGAACAAAGGATCCAGACAAAATCCATACATAAAGAGGGGGCAAAGGTCGAGGGACAGGGACATATTTCACAGTTTGCCCCTACAAACATAGTGAGCTGACAGACTAGCAGCTACTGCAGCAGCATGCATATTCTGATGGGAATGATGTCTGACACTCACGTCTCCAACTCCTTCTGACCTCAGTCTACAATGTTTAACACTCAACTGCCAGATAATCACAATGTCATTTGACAATGGTCAAACATAGCTCATAAATCTCAAAAGTGGACTTTATTTGTACCTACCCTCTGCAATGCTGTATTCTCCACAACTCACTAATGTCCATCTTAAAGACTAAGAAAGGGGCCAAGGCCTACATAAAGGCTTTAATTATTGCAATGTGTTGCCATATCATTGGCTAATGAAAGTGCTACCCACCTGTTTTGTATGCAATTAGCAAGTCTGAGCCATGGATTGGTGCACAGGCAATTAACTGTTAATGAGCATTATCTACAAAAGGCAATCAACTGCTTATGGGAAACAGGTCTGTAAGTTCCTTTACCAAGACAGACTACAATTTAGCAAGCTTTTTTCTAGAGGATCTGTTCATAAAAGGATTATGTCACTTTACCAGGTATGTAATACTAGTCTCCATATAATGCGATGCAGATGGAAGGATGCAGTTATGTGGAATAGGGCTTACAACAGTAGGCCTGTAGTATGTGATACTCTGCTGTCCAACAGCTACAGGCAGGCATCTCAATTGTCCCTGCTGTGAAAGAAATCACAGCTGTGGCCCCATCACTCCCTCCTACAAATATTGGCTCCTGTATGAAAGCTACTGGATTATGAGTTAGACATATTGACAGTAAGTAAGGGTGGACACAGCTGTAATATCACATTATGTACTGTAATTCAGCTCCTCTCTGTCTGTGAATATCACACAGGAATAGTTCAGATATTGTAAAGGTGTTCCTGGCTGTCCCTGACATACTCTGGCTAAATCACCGTCTTGTTGACATTCGTATCTCATCTCTTGAGAGCTATGGCTAACATACCTGGCAACCCCCTACAGAAGGAATTCGGGCCATAGCCATTATTAGTGGGTGGACACAGGCCCAACCTCATGACAGAGTGTACATATTGGTCATACAAAGTAAGACTATGAATAGAGTAACAGATATTACTGTAGCTTAAGTTTTTTTTTTTTTTTTTTTCTGAGGGTTCTGGCATGTGACAGCCAGATTCTCTATATTCTGACAACAACCATCAATTATCGGCCAACCGTTTGCCAGATATCCACATGTTTGTACGAAAAGGACCACATATATCAGGCACACATACACATTCTGCAAACATCTGTGTACTGAAGAGGTATGACACCTACAGGGAAGATATACTACAAGAGGTTTGCATTGCTGTCTGTCATTGTGGCACACTGGTGTTGCTGGACTGTCCCCATATACTTGTAAAACACACACCTATTTGTCTAACATTGGATGTATGACATAGTAGTGGGACTTTATCCATAGGGGACAGATCACAATAGATGGCACTGATGGGTGTGGAGACATACAGCACACTCTATCATGGTACACAGGGACATAACCAGTACTGCTACTATGTTAGTGAAAGCCACATACATAGTGTGTTGATTGACTGTGGGGTATGATGTGGGAGGTAGCAGTGGATAGTGCAGGCCATTTTGGTTGTACAGGGTCTGTATATAGTGGATATCCACATATCTGGTCCTGTGATGTGTTCCCCTCTTGTTGTCTTTCAGGAAGGATGTATTGAAGGAAGCATCCACCATTTTCAAATGCTAAAAATAACGTTATCCTGGATGGCTTCAGACTGCATCATAAAATTCTGCTGTCCAATAGTCGCCAGAATCATGAACAACATACAGCACTGTGGGCTGACCTCATCACAGCAGTCAATGAAACAAGGCTACAGGACAGAACCTATGAGCAGGTCCAACATTGGGCAAAATATATGGTCAATGCTGCACGGGAAAGGGCTGCCGCTGTGGCCAGGGAACATGCTGCCGCTGGTGGAGGGCCTGCAGCAAAATAACCACTCTCAACCACAGAGGAATTCCTGGCAAACCTGGGATCAACCACCAGCTCCCAACCATCCATCACCCATACATCCTGGAGGTGGGAACCTCAACATCCACATCAGATGATTGTCCAGGTAAGCTTCCTGTGTTCATCACTGTAATACTGTATCAGCCATTGTGGCAGCCTCTGCATACCAGTACACAGGTGTCAGGTCAATATGCATTGGGGGGGGTTGGTTTTAACACACAGTTGTGCACACATACTCAGAATGTCAGCAATGTAGGCAGTATCATATTAGCTACTGTACATATTGATATAGTCACACATTACCCTGTAACAATGCCACATTTGGTATTGCTGACAACTTTTCCTTCACATTTCCATAAGTACATCAGTTGTGGCCAGAGTCCAAGGTCCTGTACCTCATAAGTGTGATACTGTTGTTTTACAGATCATGTATACCTTAAGTATGTTAAGGGCTGCCATTTTTCCTTAGGCACAACTGTTATGCTTAGCCAGAGTACAATACTTCTTTGTTCAATTTCTGAGGGGTTAAATGAAGTGCATTGAATGGGTACTCACAGTTGTGTATTTGCAGGAGCAGTAACAGATTTGCACTTATTTTTGAGAAGGTCTATGCAGTCTGCTATACAGGAGGCAATCACTCACAGATGCCTGTTCACCCACAATATGGAGATGGTACACACTAGAGGCAGTGATAGGCACTGTGTTTAGGTGTAGGTCTATCACATACACTGATATATTGCTTATCTCATAGGTGTATAGTACTAGCAACATTAAACGGACATAGATGTAGTGCATTTTATAAAGGGCCTGTTTTATAGGTGTATGTTGTAGTCTATTTTTGTGTTGTGCATGGGATCAGAAATAAGATGTGGTATGTGTAATGCAGTTGTGGTTCCTCACCCATGTGTGTGTGTGTGTGTGTGTGTGTGTGTGTGTGTGTGTGTGTGTGTGTGTGTGGATTATCATACATAATAGTGCATGTAGTAATGTACTTATTTTGTCTTCCTCCTCACAGGTGAACATGGGGGTTGGAGTGTGTCCCCCTCACAACCTGATGTCAGTGTTTCATTGGACTCTGATGATGATGGTGGCTATAGTGAGGAAGAGGTGAGGTTGTTGGGGGCTGAATCTGTCCCATGGGTTGATATCCCACTTCCTCCCCCATTGTCCCCACACACACACACACACACACACACACACTCAATATGCCCACACATACCCAGTCCCCTGAGGCCACAGATATCGGACAGTCAGAGTGTGGCAACTATGGCATCAGTGAGTGTAGACACTGGACATAGCCATAGATCTGACAAAGTCCCACACAGGCAGATTGACTGGGGTGCTTGAAGGAGGATTGCTGTCTGTCCACCACCTGTCACAGGTGTCACATCATGGGGTCATTCAACGCATGTATTGCTCCATCATGGAGGCACAGACATGTTCCAAACACAACACCAGATGGATTCTCATGATTATGGATGCATCACAATCTGACATATGTGACTCCCTCCACCACATTGGTGATGCCATGGATTATTTCACTTATGTAGTGGATAGATGGTGGGGTTAGACATTGTCAGTCCTTGACTGCACATTGTCTGTGCTGGAACATCTGGTTGGAGTAGGGCATTGGACACATGGACGTAGGTCAGCAACACCATCTGCTGTGAGTCCACATGGCCATGCCCATTCACAATCCCATAGTGGCAGTACCTCCAGCACTGCAGAAGGGAGTGTGCTGTCCACATCACAACATGGCAGGCCATGGGCACATGATCCTGGGTGGTCCCGTGGGGGATAGGGGCCCAGCAGACATCAGTCATCATCAGCTACTAGCACCACATCTGACTCTGGGCATGTGTTCATGGCTGGAGACAGTGAACTGTCCACTCTGCCATGTACGGTCCACAGCTGTTCAACATACACACTTGAAGGGCTGGCACAGGGCTTGACTGTGCACATGCACATACTCAAACATCACCATCACATGCAGTTCACCAACAGACACATATGGCACCTCTCCATGGCCCAGCCAACTAGCACCCCTTCCAGACTTGCAAACATACAGTCAACTGTGTGGCACAATCTAGGCCTCTGGCACAACACACCACAACCTGTGCATGTGATGATACCTGTGCCACATCCCTGCCATCCATACCATCGATGCAGGGACATGCAAATATATGTCTGATGCACAGGGTGACTATATTACATTACATGCAGTTTTGTACTGCGGTAGTGTTATGCCATGACAGGTGCTGTATGCTGGCATGTGTCATCAGTATACCATCAAAGTTTGTGTTCCTTTGCTGCATGATGTTAGATTGGCAGTAGTGTTGCAGAATGACATGTGCCTAACAGAACTGTGTATGTTTCTGTTTCAGGGGTCTGAGTTGCTAAGCTATGGAGACTTGAAGGCAATACAGCAGCACAGGATGGCATGGCAGCGCAGCAGAAATATGACTCAGCAAGGTACAGCTCTATATGTGTGTGGTTACCTAGGTGCATATGCGTATAACAGTGTGTCAGGCACATTGGGGAAATCATGCATGCATACCCTGTGACAAGGCCTGCTATCCTTGATACATGTCACCTAGGCGTTCTGTACATACAAATGTAGGTGGTTTCAGATAGCATTTATGCCTAGGTAGATGTGGGCTATTTATGGCCGGCAGCTAGTCACAGGGCAGTAAAATGCATGACAACTGCACACCCCATATGGCCATATGTACAGGCATCATTTTCAAATCTAGGTGCTTAGGATTTCCCTCTCTCTTCCCCCCTTGGCTGACCTGGTGTGACTCAGTTTGAACTCTACATTTACCTACACTAGCATACTGCAGCTCCTGCATAACTGTGTATACAGGATTGCAATTGGCCACCACAACAAAAACGTTTCTCCCAGCAATTAATCAGATTGAACTTCACATTTACCTACACTAACATACTGCAGCTCCTGCATAATGGTGTCTACAGGATTGCAATTTGCCACAACAAAAATTGTTTCTCCCAGCAATTAATCCGAGTAGGTTGCACATATAAAAAGCATTTGTTAAGCTTTCTCTTACAGTGCTGTGTAATTAAGCAAGTCACCATTTTGGTCAGCCATAGGGCTTTTTTCTACTTGAGTGTTTGCCTCCTTCCCCTGTACCTAAAGTACACTGACTCTTACATTTGTCTCTCTGATCCTAATTTTTACAGGTATACTTTGTACCTTTCTGGCTTTCTAACACTCAGGCATTGATTCCTGTTAAAAGTTTTACTTACTTGTCTGACATTTGAACAAGTAACCCTTGTAAAAATCCTCAAAATTGTATACTGTTGGTCTGTCTTTCCTGCTAAACATAAGTAAAATTAAAGTGCTGAGTGTAAGTAACATTAAAGTGCTGAGTGCAGATTTTAGGCCCTTACATTCAACTTACCTCTGGTGTGATGTCTTGAGTCAATCAATGTATCCTTCTAACCACTCCTACTGCATTCTCTTTTTCCCCACCCCCCTCAAACAGGTTAAACTGCTACAACGTAGTACAGGCATCATGTTCAAATCTAGGTGCTTGGGATTTCCCTCTCTCTTTCCCCCTTAGCTGACCTGGTGTGACTCAGTGTAAGTTTCAACATTAAATGGATTTTTTACTGTTTGTGTGTCTAACTGAATGACCTATTTCTAGGCTCTGGTACTGCACAGACTGCTCTATTTTTGTTGCAGATGCTATAAAAGTAGCTAGTGACTTTACTAAATTTCTGTGGTTATATTTGTGTTTAAACTGAACCTGTACTTAGAGAAAGTGATAATCAGAGCTACTACTAGCTGCATATGTTTGTAATGTTTAAATTGTATACACAAACTGAAGAAGTGCATTTATGACCTGAATATCTTGTGCTAGCTATACCTGAATTCCTTTTACTGACAATTTCCAGTTTCATAGTTTAGTACTAGGCTATCTGCCCTGGGGCATTTATAAGCCTAGCCATAGTGATGTGGCTTTCGCCACCCCATGTAATGGTACAAAAGTGTACAGAATAGATTTAGAATACTGTGCCTCTGTCTAATAGTGACACAGTGAAGACCCCCTTACATAATAGAATTAGTTTACTGTGCTCTGTCTAGTAGTGACACAGAGATGACCCCTGGGGTAAACCTACGATCTCCCATCCACTCAAGATTTCTCTTGAAGAGAGTCAGTGAGGGGCTCTGCCTAACATGAACTGGGATTCTGTTCCAGATTATGGGAAGCCTCTGAGTTATGAATCTGTCCCTCCAACATGTCCTATTCATATTTGTGCTGAGGTTTAAATCTTTAGCTCTCGTGGTTCTGATGGATTTGGATTTTTTGAGGTGGAGCATGTCCATCAATTCCTGATTGGACATGGCCTTGTACGTCAGGCACAGATCACCTCTGAGTAGGCGGTATGCTACTGAACAGAGCTGGAGTTTCTTTAGTCTGGCAGCATATGACATATGTTGGAGACCCTTGATCTTCTTGGTGAGGTACTTTTGGGGTCTCTCCAGTTGTTGCAAGTGCCGGGTAAGGTACATACCAAATGGGGCATTGTACTCAATCATGGGCCTGATAAGGGAGGAGTATAGGGGTACAATGACCTCCTTTGATCTGGATGTGAATCCCTTCATGATAAGGTGGGCAAGGTAGAAAGTCTTTCTAACCACTTTGGCAACGTGGGTGTCAAATGAGAGGTCACTATTGACTTGGGTCCCCAGGTCTCTGTTTACTTTTTCCGTACTCAGTGGGTTACTGTCTGTGTGATAATTTGTGGGTACTTTGTTTTTCCCAAAGGGGATGACTATACATTTTTTGGCATTTAGTTTAAGGCCATGGCTCTGGCACCAGTTGTCCATTTCAGTGAGGCCTTTCTGCAGGATGTATGTGTCAGCTGGTGTATTGACTATGGCACCTAGTTTGCAGTCATCTGCGAACTTTGTCAGCCACAACCCTCCCATGTTTGCTTTCACATCTGAGAAATAAATGCCGAACAAGAGGGGTCCCAGGACAGAGCCCTGTGGGACACCACTTGTGACTGGCTTTGAGTCTGACATGGCTCCAGTGATTTTGACTTAATGGGTTCTATCCTTTAGCCAGTTTGCAACCCATCTTGTGACATATGGATTTACATTTAAGCTGTTGAGCTTGTCTATGATGCCTGAGTGGGGTATTGTGTCGAAGGCTTTAGCCAAGTCCAGGTAGGCTGTATGGACTGCTTTGCCCTCGTCAATGGCTCTAGTGACTGTTTTGAAAAAGTCAATCAGGTACAAATGTGAATGATAGATTTAGTTTTTCTGGTATATCTTTAAAATCTGGCAAGTGTTTGTTATTCACTGCATTGCTCTCTTGCTTAGGTTTCTTAGCTATAAATCCTAGTCCATTCTGAAGTGTGCTACCTTACCCCCCAAAACCTTTCTGAATGTATTATTATAAAATAACTGCCTTAATGCTTACCCTAGAATCTCTGCTTTTCTTTTTTCCTAGTTGAACTCTACATTTATCTGCAGTAGTATACTGCAGCTCTTGCATAACGGTGTCTACAGGATTGCAATTGGCCACCACAACAAAAACCGTTTCTCCCAGCAATTAATCAGAGTAGGTTATACATATAAAAAGCATTTGTTAAGCTTTCTCTTACAGTGCTGTGTAATTAAGCAAGTCACCATTTTGGTCAGCCATAGGGCTTTTTTCTACTTGCATGTTTGCCTCCTTCCCCTGTAACTAAAGTACACTGACTCTTACATTTGTCTCTCTAATCCTAATTTTTACAGGTATACCTTGTACTTTTCTGGCTTTCTAACACTCAGACATAGATTCCTGTTGAAAGTTTTACTTACTTGTCTGACTTTTGAACAAGTAACCTTTGTAAAAATCCTCAAAATTGTATACTGTTGGTCTGTCTTTCCTGTGAAACATAAGTAAAATTAAAGTGCTGAGTGCAAGTAACATTAAAGTGCTGAGTGCAGATTTTAGGCCCTTACATTTAACTTATCTCTGGTGTGGTGTCTTGAGTCAATCAAGGTATCCCTCTAACCACTCCTACTGCCTTCTCTTTTTCCCCACCCTCCTCTTTCCTCAAACAAGTTAAAACTGCTACAACTTAGTACAGGAATTGGTTCATCCCTGCTCCGCTCGGGCTTGCTTTGCACCCCACCCTGCCCCTGCTGCTGCTACATTTATTGGTACTAGAACACACCCCACTTTTTTAAACCAATCAGTAACAACTTGTCATTCAACAGCACCACCCTCAACCTGATACCACCAGTCCTCTAACTCTATTCCTTTTGCCTAATTTCCAAGTCTCATTCAGTAGGTATGCTATCACCCAAAATAGTCTTATTAACTCTACTTCTACCCCTACTACTCATCCCATATCTCCTAACTGCCTATGAATGTCAGTGTCACCCAGGTTTCCACTATCCTAAATTCCAAACATCCATCCCATCTACAACAGATAATAATGCACCCTTATTCACTCCCCTCATGCTTAACTCCTTAACCCCTAAATACTACCATCTTACTAGACCTAGTTACATTAGTCCTAAAACTAGACACTATTACAAAACTTTATTCAGAATCTTAAAACTCATACTTAGGATACACTACAACCTCACAAAGGACGGCGACATCCACCCAAACTCTGGTCCGTCCCCACCTGTTGACCCTAATCCTCCTACTATATCCCCTATCACCATAGCTCCAACAAATAGACCTCCTAACTCACTGCTGGCCTGCCAGCTAAACATTAGGAGCATAAATAACAGCACCTGCATGCCCTCTTAGCTGTTCATTCCCCAGATATATTATGCCTAACAGAAACATGGCTAAAGTCTGTCACCAAGGACCATGAGATTCTGCCACTAGGGTACAATATGTTTTGACTAGACTGTACCACCAGAAAGGGTGGTGGGGTAGCCATACTTTACAAGTCTACTCTATCTGTCAGCATAGACACCCAACAGCCAGCCCAGTTCAATAATGCTGAAATTCTTATCTCAAAACTACATATTAACAAAAATGTAAACATTGTCTGTGTCTACATTCCCCCAGGGAGGAACACAGAAACCTTAGAAGGCTTCTTATATATTGGTTATCCAATAACTTCCCCCAAGAAACAATTATTCTTGGGGATTTCAACATTGACTGGAACACTTGCTCTTGTGAACCCCCCACAACCCACATAAGCCTCTATGGATTTGCCCAAATCATAACTTCCCCCACCAGGACAGGAAAACCCAATAACAAGGAAAGTACCTTAGACTGGATACTCCTCAATACCAATCTTCAGTCCTATAAATCATGCATCTTGCCTGATGACCTAAGTAACCAGTCTCACCTATAGACTGCTCCTACCAACCCACCTATAGAACATTAAAAAACAACAAGAATTTCATTCTCACCAAGTTTCAAAATGAACTTAAGCCATGCAACTGGTTAGTACTAAAATGTCTCCCCTAGATGAAGCTGTAGAATACTTTAACATCAAATTCCATGCTATTCTTAACTCCCATGTTCCCAGCCGTTCTAGTAGAATCAAAGTTAATATTGCACCATGGCTTTCTAAGGATACCAAAACCAAAATTTCACTCAAAAACAAAGCATGGGCCACTTACCGAAAAACAAAAGCCCCACTTGATCAGCTAAGGAATGACACCAAAAAATCCATAACCTTAGACAAAAAGAACCACTACTACCATCTACTGCAAAAAACACCAAAACAAAACACAAACGTTCTGGGAAGGAATAAACAAAGTACTCCACCCAGGCCAAACCACCACTCCACACCTTAAGCTTCCCAACAAAAATCCCCAGTAGACATTGCTAATAACTTCAACAGCTTCTTCACAGAGACTATCCAGTCTCTAGCCAGCAAACTCTCTCCCAATGGCTCTAATTCTAAAGCAGCCACACCCAGTACCCAAACATACTTTACCTTCCAACCTGTTACTACTCAACTTATTCATGCCCTACTTAAGAAACTAAGACCCACCACCCTGGCTGCCGTCCTCCTCCAAGCAGACTATCTGCAAAAGCCTGCTGACACCATAGCATACCCCATCTCAATCTTGATCAACAGAGCTATAGCTGAAGCTACTGTGCCTACTGTACGGAAAATCTCCCATGTCATACCTCTCCATAAAGGAGGCAGTTCCACTGAACTGTCAGACTTTAGACCCATAGCTATTCTATCATCTCTAGCTAAAGTTATGGAGAAGTGTGTACTTATGCAGCTCATGCACTACCTCACACAGAACAAACTGTTGTCCAACTTTCAGCATGGCTTTAATCCACACCACAGTACTACTTCCACCCTCCTCTCTTTCTCTAACATCATTAACCACAACCACAATAATAACAAGCCATCCTCAGCACTCTTTTTAGATCTATCCAAGGCTTTTGACATGGTTGATCACAAAATGCTTATAAATACCTTGAAGGCCATCTCCTTAAACAACCATGCACTCCAATGGTTTCAATCATACCTGCAGGGCAGGCAACAGGCAGTCCTATGGCAGTAGAAGCTATCATCTCTCCTACCCATCACATTAGGAGTCCCCCAGGGCTTGATACTAGGACCCCTTCTTTTCTCCATCTTTATCAACGACCTTCATTCAGTCATCCCAGATGCTACCTGCATACAATATGCGGATGACGCCACCTTGATTTGTTCTGACACCTCACCGGCTACTTTATTCACATTAACCCAAAATACCTTCAATACGTGGAAAAATTGCTCTCCAATCAACATCTAATCCTAAACCCCAACAATACCAAGCTTCTCCTCTTCTCCCCCACACGCAGGGCCCCCTGCCATCCTTCAACATAACCGCTAACAATGGCACTATCATCTCCCCAGAAGCCCAAACTAAACTACTGGTTGTCATAGTTGATAACAACCTGAAGTTTGATGTGCATATCAATCA
This sequence comes from Protopterus annectens, assembly GCF_019279795.1. Lineage (NCBI taxonomy): Eukaryota > Metazoa > Chordata > Ceratodontiformes > Protopteridae > Protopterus > Protopterus annectens. Next base: position 1,873,885,349 of record NC_056743.1, on the reverse strand, counting down.
AACTATCAAAACCATTAATAAAAAACTTGGCTCTCTTTACATAATCAAATGTTTCCTTACCCACTTGCTAGAACTTCAATTGCCCATTCCCATCTACTATCAACTCTTCTCTATGCCACACTTCTATTCTCCAACTTAAACAAAACAGATCTTAATAAACTATCATCCTACTATAACCACATTGCCAGGTTTGCAACTGGCACACCCTACCAGACACACCACTGTCACAACCTAAATCACCTAGGATGGCTTGAACTGCCTAGCCTACTGCAGTTTAACCAGCTAATAATGTCACATAAAGTCCATTACCAACCAGAAAATATACCTGCACTAAAAATATTATCAGCCCTGCAATGCCCGTGCCCTGGCCCAGCAATCAAGGAGCCTCAATCCTCACCAGTAACACCAGTGAGGGGTGTCTCATATAGGAGGAAAGGATAACAAATGCACACAGTAAAGTGCAATTTCTCTTAAGAGCAAAGAGAGGTAACAGTCAGTATGGGGCTGGTCGTTCCCTTGCTCTCCAGGTGCCCAATAAGACCCCCCACTGCCACAGTTATAGGGACCAGATCTCAGCCTAGAGGGCAACTATAACCTCCAGCACCCTCTCTGTCCAACCAGTTCTTTGTGTCCCTGCCCAAGTAGCTGACACACACACACACACACACACACACACACACACACACACACACACACACACACACACACACACACACACACACTTTGAGAAAAGTTTATACAAGCACACAGACACTCCTGGGGAAGGCTGGCACAGGTTCTCCAGCTTTGCCCCTTTTTCCCAGACTATATGGTAGTACCAGCTGCCACCACCCACTAATATTTATCAGCTACTCAAAAGCCCTTAAAAGGGTGTCCAATTATTACTGTGCAATATTATTATCCAATTGATAAGTGTGACTAAACAGCCAAAGCTTATTAGAGTGACTTGGTAGAAGATCACTATATACATGCAATGTACTCTAGAGCTTAAATTATCTCTACACAAAACAGCCACGGTTAAAACAGTTTAAAAATATTTAATAACACATAATTAAAAACACAAGACAATACTTTTTACTACACAGTGCTAGTCAAGAGTTCAAAGATCACAGAGAAATACTTAAAATAATTCAGTAGTACAGTTCTGACATCACAGAAAAGCACTTAGTGTGATCTTTCTAGTTTTTAGCTATTTCTAAGAGAAAACACAAGTCTAAGATAAACTTACATATAGAGCAAAGGCAGAGTGCTGATGAGTTGGAATGTCAAGACAAAAATGCTTAATGCTCTCTGAGTCTCTCTGTTTTTAAAATCACATTCCTGGTTCACATTACATCATCCTTCACACTTTGCCGGGGTTCCCAGGTAAACAGAAACTACATTTACAATCTTAACATCTCCTTTTATCTTGCAGCTGGTCAGGAAGCAGAGCAATAAAAATACATTTTTCATGTTTAAATCTAGCAATTTAACTCTTGGTTAAAACAATAGAAAGAATGTCTTCATTTAGACATTTTAGCACCATGTTTAGATCAAAGGGTCACGCCTTGCTTTACTTGGTCAGCTTTCTGCCAGCAGAGTGCAGTGAAGTTACATTTATTGCAGTTCCACATCTAACAGCAGTCTTTTCACATTTAAGAGACAAACCTGTAGCTTATATTAATATGTACAAATAACAGAATTATCTACAAAATTCTATTTGGCTAGGCTGGCAGCCTTCATCTATCTTCACCCAGTCGTCACATATCCCCCCCACCCACCGGAGAACTCAAGTTAGTTTTTCAAGTGACCCTTGAGAAATGCTTTTTGAGGGAGTGTGTCTATCTGGATTATACCTTACCCCGTTCCCTGTCTTGAGAGCCTATCTGCATTGGCATTGCTACACCCACTGCGGTGCTGCACAGACATATCATATGCTTGCAACCCCAGGTTCCATCTTAGCAACTTGGCATTTTGCTGGTTGGCTCTGTTTAACCATGTCAGGGGGTTGAGATCTGTCATAACAGTGAATTTCCTTCCATACAGATAAGGCTGAAGTTTCTGCAGTGCCCACACTATGGCTAGAGATTCCTTTTCTACAGCTGCAGCATTCCTCCCTGGGTTGGAGCCTATGACTGAGATAAACCACTGGGTTTGATTCAGACCAACACATCATTTTTACACTTGATGTAATTTCACTTTTCACTTGTATCCCCCACGATGATGGAGTGGAAGCTATCCGCTACATTCTTGGTAAAAACAAGGATATAAAAACAGGACAAATTTCCACCATTTGTAGATTCATAGAAATATTACTACAGAACAATTTTTTTTCTATTTAGAAATACTTTCTATAGACAGAAAAGGGGTGTGGCTATGGGGTCATCAGCGGCCCCTACCTATGCCAATTTGGTGATGTCATGGTGGGAGGACAGTATACTTAGTACAGTCACAAAAGATTTTGGGGTTTTATTTTTTGTTTATTATTCAAGGGGATGCCTCTACTGTAAAACAATTTCTGCACAGGTTGAACAACACTGGGGACTTTCTACAATTCACCCTGAGTAGTTTTGGTACATCTATTAATTTTTTAGATGTCAACCTGTGGTGGGATGCCAGCTATGTGCACTTTACTAGTGCACATCCTATACAAGTTAAACGTAATATTCCGAAAGGGCAGTTTATTCGTGCTTGTAGGATGACAACTGGGGCCCAAGATTTAGTCACGGAATTTGAATTTATAAGAGGTTTGTTTCTTTCCAGGGGTTATGATCCCAATTTATTAAATTCTATCACAAGTGAAGTTTTGGACAAAAGGCATTCACACTATAGTGCTATTCTCGATGAAGAGAAAACTGTAACACCAAACATTGTGCCATCTAGGACTGTGAACAATTACAATTTAGTGTGTTCTTTGGATATGAACATTAACAACAAACAGATCTGTGACATTCTGACCAAAAATTGGAGATCATTCATGGTAATTCTGATTTGTATGAGGTGTTAGGTAACAAACCTTTTTTTGTGTATAGAAATTCTTTTAATATTAAAAAAGCACTAGAACAACATTCTTGTGAATCAAGTCTCCCAGTTTCTACAGTTAAAGGGATGTTTCCATGTAATAACTGTAGTACTTGCAGGTTTATAGCCAAAGGACCCATGATTTCGTTAGAGAGTATTGACCTTACATTTTCTGTTCCTGAATATTAGTTTATTTAGGTCTTTATAGTTCATGCCCTGCATTTTATGTAGGGATGACTACAAGTAGCTTACAACATGTTTATAACATCAAAACAAAAAATGAAAACAGTGCACTTTTTAAACATTCCATTCAATGCTTGAATTTCAGAAAATTTCTGTTTACAGTTTTAGAGGTAGTTCATTCTGACTTGAGGATAAAACTTTTGCTGATCAAGCCCCTGGTCTAAATGAGGCAGTCAACATTAAATGTTTTTATAAACAAAGATAATGTTTCTATTTCTACATTTTTTGTATAAAACAAACTTAATGTTTTTAACTTAGCAATCAGCTTTTTATTGATCATGGCTTTTTTCATTTAACAATTTTATTGTTTGACCAATCAGCTACTGTCAGTGATTTACTAGTTTTGTATTTAAATGCGAGTTTTTTTATGTTTTAATTATTCTGATGAAGTCATTTTTGGAGCTTGGTTGAATCTATACCTTGGTTTCTCTGCCTTTTGTTTCTTTTTGATAAACCACTGGGTGCTCTTCCCCCTCTGAAGAAATCTGGCTAAGTACAGCCCCCACCCCATGGTTCGAAGCATCCATCTGCACAACAAATTCTTTGCTGTAATCTGGACTGGTTAACACAGGGGGTCCTCCCAAAGCTTCTTTAAGCTTCTGGAATGTCTGCTCACATGCTGGGGTCCACACTACCTTATCTGGCCTGTTCTTCCTTGTCAGATCTGTGAGGGGAGAAGCTATGGTACTATAACTGGGGATGAACTTTCTGTAGTACGCTGCTCTCCCTAAAAATGCCCTCACCTGCTTTTTAGTAACAGGTGCAGGCCATGCCTGAATGGCTTCCAGTTTGGCAGGTTCTGGCCTTATCTTACCACTCTCCACTCTATGTCCTAGGTAGGAGACTTTTGCTATAGCCACCTAACATTTGCTTGGCTTAATATTCAACCCTGCCCTCTGTAGTCTGCCCAGCACCTCCCTGACAAGCTGAAGGTGCTCTGGCCAGGAATGGCTGTAGATGGAAATATCATCTAGGTAAGCAACAGCAAACCCTCGTGCTCCTGCCAGGATATGATCTACCAGCCTCTGAAAAGTTGCTGGGGCATTCTTCATCCCATATGGCATCTTTGTGAACTCATACAAGCCAATGGGAGTCAAGGGCACCTGCCAGTAACCCTTTGTAAGATCAATGGTTGTAAGATACTTAGCCCCACCCAGCTGCTCTAGGGCCTCATCTGTTCTAGGCATGGGGTAAGCATCTGAATCTGTGTGACTATTTAATTTTCTGTAGTCCACACAGAATCTGGTGCTGCAATCCTTCTTTGGCACTAGCACCACTGGAGAGGCCCAGGGACTGTTGTTTTCTTGAATCACCCCTAGTTCCAAAATGGCCTGTACCTCCTCCCTCAGAGTCTGTTTGACTCTCTCAGGCACTCTATAAGGGGCCTGCCTAATAGGCCTTTGGGGTCCTGTATCCACCTGGTGCTGCCCCAAGTGGGTGCACCCTGGTGTCCCAGTGAACATGTCCCCAAATTCCTGCAATACTGCTCATATTTCTTGAACCTGGGTAGGAGATAACTGCTGGGACATTGCTATCCCTTCCACTGAGGTGTCAGCCTGAGCCTCACTGAGATCAGTCCCCAGATCTCCCTCAGACTCCTCCTGCAATCCACTGCAAATGCTCAGCACAAGGGCCTCCCAATCATGGTAAGGTTTCATCATGTTAACATGGTAAAATTTGTGCCCCTGCCTTCTGCCTAGCAGTTCCACCATGTAGTTAACATCACTTACCTTTCTTAACAACTTGTAGGGTCCATTCCAAGCTTGTTGTGTCTGACAGGAAAGAGAACCATTACCTGCTGCCCCACCGCATACTCTCTAGCTCGGGCATTCCTGTCATACCACACCTTTTTCTGTTGTTGGGCTTCTGCCATGTTCTCCTGGGCCAAGCCCATGAGTTCCCTGAGCCTTGTCCTGAGGTTTAGGACGTATGCCACAACAGACTCCTTGTGAGACTCGTACTCACCTTCCCACTCATCTTGAATTAAATCTAGAGGTCCCCTCACCCTATGCTCATACAGAAACTCAACGGGTGAAAAACCTGTGGATTCCTGGGGAACCCCTCTGTAAGCAAATAACAGATGGGGCAAATATTTGTCCCACTCCCTCTTAAACTGATCTGCAAATGTCCATAGCATGGATTTGATTGCAGAGTTTAAGCTCTCAACAAGACCATTAGTCTGGGGATGGTAGGGGGTGGTCTTCAAGTGCTTCACCCCACAGGGCTTCCACAGTCAAGCCAGCAGGTCTGACATGAAATTGGCACCTCTGTCAGTCAGTATTTCTTTTGGGAAACCTACCCTGCAGAAAATCTCTAACAAAACATTTGCCACCTTCTCTGCCTCAATGGAGGACAAAGCCACTGCCTCAAGGTATCGTGTACCATAATCCACTCCCACTAGGACATACTTTTCCCCGTGGAACTTGGGGTACTCACAGGACCCAAAATATCCATAGCTTTCCTCTGAAATGGCTCCTCAATCACAGGCAAATGCATCAAATGAGCTATCACCTTGTCTCCTGCCTTGTCTACCTTTTGACACTTCTCACAGTTCCTGCAGTATCCTGTTACATCTCTGGAAATTACAGGCCCATAGAAGTTCTGAATAATACACCTCTTTGTATGTTTTATGCCCATATGACCTGTAACGGAAACATCATGGGCTATGGTTAGAAGCACCAGATGGTAGGCTCTAGGCACTACCAACTGCTGTACTCTCTCACCTTCTAGCCCTCTCTCAGGGGTCCACTCTCTGCATAGTAACCCTTTGTCCCAGTATACAGATTACCCCTTTCCTTGAGAATCAGGTGCCTCTCTAGCTACCTGCCTCAGGCCTTGCAATGTAGGGTCTGAAAGCGAAGCCTGTCTCAGCTCTCTCCTTGTAACCCTTCCCTGCTCCCCTTCTACAGGAAGTCTGGCATCATTTGACAGTGATGCCTCACTGTCAGCCTGAGTACTACTACTCACCTCTACCTTTGCAGCCACTCTATCCAAAGGACCCTCAGGACCCCCAAGCAGCTGTATCTCACCTTCCATCTCACTGCTACAGGGTAGCTCCCTCCCTGAAGTAACCGCCTCACCAGTCCTGGCTTTAAGTATGCAATCTGTCTGGGTCTCCCCCAGGCTACCACACCCACATGCTTGTCTCCTAGCCTTACTGTGTGTAACTGCATAAGCATATGGTACTGCCTCATCGAAATCCTTCCCTATCAGAACATCTGCAGGATGGTAGTTCAGTACCACTGTTGTCTCAAGACAACCTGCTATTGGCATTTTGTCTTTCCCACTTACTGGCTCACTCACCTTTTGTTCTCCACCTTCATGGGTTCCTTTAGACCCATGAGCAGTATAATCAAAACATACAATGTCAAGACATTTGAAAATTACCCCATCTTTAAATTGTGGAAAACATTTACTGACCTTTTGTGCTTTTGGGGTCCAGTTACTCCGGCTGCAATCAGGTCTGCCTTGTGATCTGAACTCTGAGTATTCACTGCATGGTTGATTTAGAGTACAAAACACTTTCAACAGTAGGGTCCAGATCTCAGCCTAGTGGGCAAGCTAAAACCTCCAGCACCCTCCCTGTCCAACTTCGTATCCCTGGCCAAGTAGCTGGCTGGCTGGCACACACACACACACACACACACACACACACACACACACACACACACGCACACACACACACACACACACACACACACACACATACACTTTGAGAAGAGTTTATACAAGCACACAGACACTCCTGGGGAAGGCTGGCACAGGTTCTCCAGCTGTGCCCTTCTTTCCCAGACTATACAGTAGTACCAGCTGCCACAGCCCACTAATATTTATCAGCTACTCAAAGGTCCTTAAAAGGGTGTCCAATTATTACTGTGCAATATTATTATCCAATTGGTAAGTGCGACTAAACAGTCAAGGCTTATTAGAGTGACTTGGTACAGGATCACTATATGCATGCAATGTACTCTAGAGCTTAAATTATCTGTACACAAAACAGCCACAGTTAAAAGGGTTTAAAATATTTAATAATAAATAATTAAAAACACAAGGCAATACTTTTTACTACACAGTGCTAGTCATGACTTCAGAGATCACAGAGAAATACATATAATAATCCAGTAGTACAGTTCTGACATCACAGAAAACACTTAGTCTAATCTTTCTAGTGTCTAGCTATTTCTAAGAGAAAACACAAGTCTAAGATAAACTTACATATAGAGCAAAGGCAGAGTGCTGATGAATTGGATGGTCAAGACAAAAATCCTTAATGCTCTCTGATTCTCTCTGTTTTTAAAATCACATTCCTGGTTTACATTACATCATTATTCACACTTTCCTGGGGTCCCCAGGCTAACAGAAACTACATTTACATTCTTAACTTCCCCTTTTGTTATCTTGCAGCTGGTCAGGAAGCAGAGCAATAGGAATACATTTGCATGTTTAAATCTAGCAATTTAACTCTTGGATAAAACAATAGAAAGAATGTCTTCATTTAGACATTTCGGCACCATGTTTAGATCAAAGGGTCACAACTTGCTTTACTTGGTCAGCTTTCTGCCAGCAGAGTGCACTGTTTATTCAATTTTTGCAGTTCCACATCTAACAGCAGTCTTTTCACATTTAAGAGACAGACATGTGGCGTATATTAATATGTACAAATGACAGAATTATCTACAAAATTCTATCTGGCTATGCTGACAGCCTTCATCTATCTTCACCCAATCTTCATAAGCCCCTGCACCACCACCTGGCCACTGCGATCATCCACTAGACTCCTAGTTCAAACATACAAATCCAACTACTCAGCTGGGGACTCTCTGTTTGCCAATTCTGTTGGAAAAACATGGAACAGAGTCCCAGATGACTTGACCCTAGAACCTTCACTAACTCAATTCAAAAACAGACTCAAGAAATACTTCAAAATGCATTGGTTATGTCCTTGCACTAACCCCGATTAGTGACCTCTCTATTACTTAGGTGCCTTACCTTTAACTACTTCTAACTTTTTTCTACCACATCATTTCAGGAAGGGTCAATTGTATAACTGCTGTTCAATGTGTATTAATCCTGAATGTAATGTTATGTATATATAATTTTGAAAATAATATTATGTTTTGTAAAGTGTTTTATAATAAGTTAGTACTATATGTGCTAAATGCTGGTATTGCTTATGACTGTAATCTGCTTGAAACTAGCATTTAGTAAATGTTCAATGTGTATTATTATCTTGGAGCATTTCTCCACGGCCCTCCGCTAAAAATGGAGATATATCCAGTCAGACTATCCCAGTCAACAAATGTAAAATAAATAAATAAATAAATTAATTAATTAATTAATTAATTAGTTAAATAAACTTGTGCATTGCTGCATGGGAAAATATTTATATACTCAGACACAGAGTTGACTTTATTGACTTTAGAACCCCTACCTATCTATTAGTATAAACTATAGCACTAAGTACTTATCGCATGTGCCATGGAGCTTATTTGTTATTATAGTGTCAGCCAGTGCTGTTAAGGTGGATAACATCAGCAGGTGTTGACAGGAAGGCCACTGCTGACGAGGATATCACAGGGCCATAAAATGATTGACCATTGCACTGACATAGGCCACATGGGCATATCTGTACTGCTGTAAGGGAAATATCTACACACACACACACACACACACGCACACATGCACACAAGGATGCTGATGTGAGATTAGAATCCTTACCTATCTGCTATTATACACTATAGCTCACAGTACTAATTGCACATGCCACAGGTTACATGTCATGTACATGTGGCTGCAGCCTCAGCACTTGTGGCCCATGCAAACTGGCTTTGTAGTTCTCAGAATGTGTGGCCTGCAGAGTGAGCATGCTTTATGCTGTTATTGTAGCTGTTGCCCTAGCAGTGGGGTAACTGTTAATACCCCTGCTATATGTGTACAGTTACCATTATTGCCATTTTTGTCTGGTTGCAGTTTGCTAGGTGTACAATTGACCAGTAACAATACTGCCTGTCCAAATCCTGTGTTGAAGCCATTGCACATTACACCACATACTCACCTGGCTTTGTCCAGATTTCCTGGTCTAAGTGATTCTAGGTATGATGTGACTGGGATGCATGATGTAACACCACCCACACTGGTTGACAGTCTTCACACCTCTCACTGTACATGTTTTCGCAGGATGTCTAAAATTCTGCCCTATATGTCTTCTCTGTTCCTCATATGTAATGTGCAGGGTGACATACCACAGGCACAGTGTTCTGTGGCTGGGTGGATTATGTCATTATGTGTTCTTGGTCTGTTACGATCAAACAACTGTTGTGTATATTGGTGCAGATAACCCCAGCATTCTGTGTGCAGGTGTGGAGATTTGTACATCCCCACACACACACACACACACACACACACACACAGATATATATATATATATATATATATATATATATATATATATATATATATATATATCAGGAATGCCAACTTAGGTGTAGCTGAGTGTGTGCTTTATGTAATTGTGTTATAGAGATATATGTGATATGTGGAGGGTCTACATCACTCTACACATGTATGTATCTCTCTCTCTCTCTATATATATATATATATATATATATATATATATATATATATGTGTGTGTGTATGTGTGTATGTGTATTACCTGTATACATACATACATGTATATATATATAGATATATATATATATATATATATATATATTGACAGATAGGGTAATCATGTGTGAATGGGACAGGGAGTGACCGATACGTATACATAGCTGCACAGACATATTTTCACATATCAGTTCTTTAGGCAGATGAGGTATCAGACATACGCTCAAGTTAGCTAAGTGTAGAAGAAAGCTCAGTGTGACTGTCAATACTTACAAGGTGACTCCAGGCCAGACCTACCTGTACTCCAGTCTGGGATTTTGTGTGCTGCAGTCAATTGGCTACTGCACCTGATTCAACAATCCAACACCTCCCTGATATTTTGTCCAAAAGATTCCACAGCAGTGTGCTGAACATAATATATATGGCTCATACCTATCGACTGTACAGATTGTAATAGATGGTACAGAGTTTTGCATCATATGTATGGTACATTTTACATAACATTGTGATTTTCTAGTACATCAGTGACAAATCATTATAGGTTGATGTTAGGAAATGATGACAGACATTTGAGTTACTGACTCCATACAAACCAGGAAACTTCTGCTACTGCATGACCTGTTATTCTCTGAACTTTCTACATTTGTCTGGCCAGTAGTTAATTTTTCTGCTTATATTTGTGCCTTTGTCCTACTACTTTTCATGGCTTTGTCCAGATTTCCTGGTCTAAGTGATTGTAGGTATGATGTGACTGGGATGCATGATGTAACACCACACACTGGTTGACAGTCTTCACACCTCTCACTGTACATGTTTTCACAAGATGTCTAAAGTTCTGCCCTATATGTCTTCTCTGTTCATCATACAGTTGTGTTCTTCTGGTAATATACCAGTAAATGGAGCCCAATGAATTGTTGTAAGTACTGACACAGTTAAGTGATGGCTTTATATCCTGCTGCTACTTTGACCTGTTGCAACCTGATGTTATACTAACCACCTTCTAGGTTACTCAGAGCATCCTATGTCCCCCCCATTGTCTCTGGCTTTCGGCTTTCTTGCAGTAACAGATCGTGGCATATTGTCAGTCTGTGGGACTTCTACCATTGGAGTACCACACAAGCAAAAGTTGTAGGTGCAGCCATCTTCGAACCATGAACACCATCAACCATGCTAATATACTTAGCCCACTGAACCATGCCAGCTACCAGAAAGTGAGTTTTAATTCATCACACTATCAACAGCAGACAGACAGACATACACTTTGACCCTGTATATTGTGGAAAATAGAACATGTAGCCAGGCTGTTTGGGACAGCCCTGGGATTGTGTGGTCTGCTGGTATATCCTTGCAAACATACTGTTACTGCAGTTGTATGGGACACTGATGTGTTGGGGGTAGGGGACTCTAGCATTGACACTACTGTTTAGCATTTCCCTTGCATACTGCAGTGGGTTTTGCTGCCTTGTGGCCTAATGCATATTATGAGGCAGTCAGTATTGGACAGAGTACCTGTTGTCCCACATAGCTGTTAGTTCTCTGCAGGTAGTCCAGTAGCCCACTCTATTGCCGTGCATACATGCTGCAGGTCCATACTTATGCTACCATAGTCTAGTACCCCCATACATTTGTTGTAAAGGAGAGTGACCTACCTTGTGAATGCAGCAGTTGTGTTATCTGTGTTTCAGGGCTGACTCTGTCTGATGCATGCAGTACACAGCCAATACACGGAAAGGTTCAGGCTGTGTGGTTTGGCTGGCTGGTATGTGAGTCAGAGTAATGTTTCAGTCCCTATGACCCTGGGTTGTCAGTGTATGTGCTATGAGTTGCCTTTTTGCCAAGGATAGGGCATACTGGGCACACCTACTTCTACCTCCAGGGACAGCCTCAGGGGGTTCCTCCTCCAAGTCCCCTGTAGGTGTGGCTGTGAGGACCTTGGCACTGATGGGGGGGCTGTGTGTCTCTTCCCTGTGATTATCCTGCTGAAGCTGTTTCCACAGGATCGTATTGTGTAGCACGGCACATACTGTTAACATATGTGCACTTGTGGCTGGAGAGTATTGCAGGGCTCCAGCAGATATATTGAGGCACTGGAACCGTGACTTAAGCAGCCCAAACACATGCTCTGTGATGTTTCTAGTTTGTGCGTGTGGCTCATTATGGTGTTCTTCAGTAGGTGTGTGCGCATTTCTGATGGGTGTCATCATACACGGTTTCAGTTTGTAGCCAACATCCCCCAGTAGATGGCCGTATGGGATGTCCCCCCTGGCAAACATCTGGTACAGTTGTGATGTGTGCCACATATGGGCATCATGATAACTGTCAGGGCTGCCAGAGCAGACATTCATCATAATACCCTGGGCATTGCACATGACCTGGCAGTTGATGGAGTGATACCCCTTGCCACTGACATAGACTCTACCTCCTCACTGGGTGGTGCTTTGATGTGTACATGAGTGCAGTCTATGGCACCCAGTACTTTAGGGTAGTGTGCTACATGGTAAAAGAGATGCATACTGCCGGCCCTCTCCTCAGGGGTGCTGGGTAAATAAATGTGCTCACTGGCATGTGTTTGCATGTCAGCCAGGAACTGGTGGAGAACCATGGATGTTGATGCTTGTTAGACCCCATCATGTCCCCAGATGGCCTTTGAAAAGTACATGTAGCTAGCATTCTAAGGGCTACACATACCTTTGTTTCCACTGGGATGGGTTCCTCTCTGTTGGCTCCGGGTCTGAGTTGAGGGCAGCACACTTTGGTGAGTTCTTGTATATCCCTGTCCACCCAGTGGTGCTATACAATCTCCATCTCATGTAGCTCCTGGAATGTTACCCTGGCACTGACTAGCCTTCTCCTTCTCAATCTAGGCGTATTGTCAGCAGCAGCAACAGCAGCACTGACCTCAGCATCTAGGACATAGAGATGTAGCAGAGCAACAGCAGTTCCTAGCATTCTGTTAGTTAAAATTCCCAAGTCTGTATTCCAGTGGTGCAGAGTTTGGGGACAAATCAAATTGTATGGTGTATGCATACTTTACAGTGCTCTACTGTAGGTGCTGACTATGTGATTAGCTACCTATAATGCATTCCACCTGCCAGGTACATCATTGAGGGGTTTGAATGGTCCAGTGTAAGTGGAAAAGGGGTTAGCAGTAATATATACAGGATTGGCTTTCACAGGCATTTTCCTTTTTTTTTTTAACCGCCTTCCCTGCTAAGCACAGCGGCATGACATGCAAACCAGTGCCGCTGGTATAAACAATGCTCAGCAGTCAGTAGACACACCGCTATGGACGGGCGCACTCAACACAGTGGGGCACCACAAACATGCTCAAACTAGCTAAAACATATGCCCCAAAGTTAAACAAAGCTTAGCAGCACTGGACACACACAAACAAGCACCACTTAGCTCCAATGTGCTTAAACCTATAATGACACACCCCCTTTTGATGTCAGCTACCTCTCCTGTGGAGACAAACATAGTTCGTGGCTAAATGGATTTTATCTGCGGGCACAGTAACCCCAGCTTATTTGCATACAGATCTGTGCACACAACCTGGATACTACACTATTCCAGGGCCTGCCTACTTATCAAAAACAGAAATCTACCATTGTACATACTCCATGCAAAGCCCTATAATGCATTCATGTCACATATTTATTATTTTTCATTTTTAAACTTTTAAATATAATTTTTTTGCCTAACGGCATGTTTGAGCACTGCTGTGTACCTAGCAAACATAATATGGATATTAAAAAAATAATTATTTTAAATTATTTCCTGTTACATTTTAGACACACAGGACATAGTTTTGTACATACTTGTGTCTACTGTGCTATTTCTGACCTTCTATCTGGGTCTTTACAGCCCCTGTTCAGTTTTTAATTTCTTGTACACTGAAATTTTCCGTGTACACTTCTGACACCAACACCAAGATCTGCATGACTGCCTATTTGGTTGCTGGATTGCTTTACACCCTCATTTGCATGCAGTTCAACTGCTTATGAAGTGATTTGCATGACACAGACACTTCCGTGTTGACATGCTCATGCATGCCCCTCAGCTCTGTTTACTGGATCGCATGGCTGCTGACTTCTGTGTAAGCTTCGTGCCACTATGCCTACATGGAAAATCATTCTGTGCAGGCTTTATTGATTTCCCCCTAGTATGTATTGGCCATGAATGTCAGCATGGACAAAAAGTAACTGAAAACTTGTAATGAGTACAGTTCATAATACAAATACGACCTAGTGGAAGAAATGCTAAATGGTACATTCCATGGTCTTCCTGATAGTGAAAAGCCACCTACACCCATGAAATCAAGTGGGTATAGATTTATTTCAGATTAAGAAAGCTATGTGTGTGATTTGTACAACTATTTTCCCAAGTACCTTGAAACAAGTAATTAGACACCACAAACAGTAGTAGTATGACAAGTTTTTCAAGACATGGTGTATCTGCCTTCCTTATATCAGATAACAGGCCATAACTTAAAAGTATGCAATTTAAAATATTTGTACAACACTGGAGTTTCAGGCATGTCACAAGTCTAACAGAACCAGTTCCAGAAGGAAAGAAATACTCTGTGAATGACTGATGAAAAGTAGTACTAGAAGTAATTTCAGGATCATTATGACACCATTTTAGAATATAGGAATACTCCACTGCACAATACCAGTTTAATATAGGAATACTCCACTGCACAATACCAGTTTAATGTAGGAATACTGCACTGCACAATACCAGTTTAATATAGGAATACTCCACTGCAATACCAGTTTAATATAGGAGTATTACAATGCACAATACCAGTTTAATTTAGGAGTACCACACTGTACAATACCAGTTTAGTATAGGAATAATGTACTACACAATACCAGTTTAATATAGGAATACACCACTGCACATTATCAGTTTAATGTAGGAGTACTATACTGAACAATACCAGTTTAACATAGGAATACTCCACTGAAGAATTCCATTTTAATATAGCAATACTCCACTGCACAATACCAGTTTATTATAGGAATACTCCATTGCACAATACCAGTTTAATAAAGGAATCCTCCACTGCACAATACCAGTTTAATATAGGAGTACTACACTGCACAATACCAGTTTAATATAGGAGTACTCCACTCACAATACCAGTTTAATATAGTAGTACTCCACTGCAAAATACCAGTTTAAAATAGGAGTACTCCACTGCACAATGCCAGTTTAATATAGGAGTACTCAACTGCACAATACCAGTTTAATATAGGAATACTCCACTGCACAAAACCAGTTTCTTATTAGCTCAGTTAATCAAACAAAGGTAGAAAAGCAGACTCTAAGCCATTGCTAACTTGCTAATACCAGAAAGTCATGGCAAGACAAGAGTGATGCCAAAAAGTAACCAAGCAATTACTCCAGAATTCTCTGAGAATTACTGAGACAAGACAATGAGACAGAGAATGCAGCAACATTGGATGGCTCAGCAACATCAGCATTTAATAATCGGTCAAGCAGCTGAACCAATATATTACACCATTAAAGGAAGAGGTCCACTATTTTAAACAAGAAACAGAAGTCATCTCCACAAGACATAAAGTTTTGGATCATGAATTCTGATGCAAGTAGAGGAAGCAGTAAGGTACAAAACTGAACCAGAACCATGTAAGAAAGTAGTCCTACATGAAAAAACTCACTTCTGTGTCATTACCAGTATTAGGGTAACAGAAAATGTCCCAGAGTCAATCAAGAATGGAAATTAATCTGAATGAATGTAGCCTAGTATTAATATCAAGGTTTGGAAGAATGATCCACATATATGAATAATGGTTATAGTTGCTCCAGAGTTCCATTAGAATCTAAATCTAAAAATAAATAACTGCGATAATTATTTCAAATGTTAACGTCTTGTATAATGTACGTATCTGAAAAGGAAAATGCTAGCATAATGGTAACATTAATTATATTGTGTTCATGCATGTTAATATTACCTGCCTGATTGTTTAATATATTGTTGTTTTTTTTTTGCTTTTGCTTTTATTAAGGGAAGGTGAGGAGAGACACTGTTATATAATGTTAAGAATGGGATCAATTCTTATTGGGTATGAATGACATGCAATCATTGCCTCAGTACCTAGCATTCACAGGAAGGACATTATGGAGGCTCTCCACTGAGCAAAGTTTACTTTACAAAACATGATCAAATGGATTACAGATATTACATATGCTATAAGTTTTCTATCACCCATAGAGATGGTTAAATTATTTCCAATGCTTTAATATTCATCCATGCTTGTAATTTGTTTGTCTGCTACTTTGATTGCATTCTTCCTTTTGAGTAATTAAGCAGATAGCCTATATTATATGAGATCTTGGGGCATTATTATTAACTATTTTATCAAAATGTCCTCAGTATTTTGATAAATTAGTGTAAAGTTATGTTGTTTTCCTTAATATTACCTATCACCCAACTTTGAAATGATTGCTGTCTTCCCCAGATAACTGAATGTTTAACTTTCCTTCTCTCACTGAACACTTTTGCAGATTTTCACATGTATTTTCTGTAACTGAGTGACCATGACTGAGCTGATATTTCTGTAATGCTTATCTATGCAGCATGAGCCTGTTCTGATGTGCACGATGATAAGACATGATGATGATCTAGGTTCCTTTCAGCACACTTTCCTGTTTATTATGTGGTTTACATATTTTTTTTGTATCTGTAAAGAAAAACATTTCTCATGCCGGGAAATGGTAATGCCTTTAAGTATTATATCGGCTTCAATCTTTTTCCAAAGCAGCATGACACTGACAGATAAAATTAACTTCATTTACAAGAAGGCTATCTATCAAGCTCTAATCTGATGATTTATCTTTTTATGAGTTCCAGTATTTGCTATATTTTCAAAAAATAAAAATAAAAAATAAATAAATAAATAAATAAATAAAGCCTTTGGCTAAGATCCTTAAAAATAGACCTGTTGCATTCTGGGATATCAAAGATCTAATGAGATGTCAGTTCTGGGAGGGTATAAGATGGATATGACTAGGCTCCCATGGTATGCCAAGATGGTCAGCTTGCACTATGTAATTGAGGTATAATATACACATAAAATCATTCTAATAAATATTAGTGTATAGGTGTTATGCAGTTGCTGGCAGGGTGTGCCTCAGCTCAGCTGTCAGTATAACATGTGTTTGCATTTGGCTAAGTTATTTTTTCCAAATGTTGAAAAGATAAGGAACATTCCACCACAGTAAAAAACACGTAAAACTTTAATAACTAAAACAAACTAATTCCCCCAGAACCAGGACAAGCACTTTCGGCAATATGCTACACCAATAAAGGCACTGTGAAGTTAGCTTTAAACAGTAGTTATTGAGTGAGTTTCTTATCATAAAATATGCAATATATATATATATGAGTTCCATATACTTGATCGAATTTTCAGTAATTCGAAATAGTGCATGGAATGCTCACTGCAGCGAAAGTGCACTTAATCGAAAGTGCACTTACGCGAAGTTCAGTACAACAAACAGGTGTTGTACTGAACTTCCGTGCAGTACTCACAGACCTTAAGTTTAGGGCACGGGCCTTATGGGCTATCCCCTTACCATGACCCGTGCCCTAACCCTAAGGTCCGTGACGACTGCAGCATAGTGAAGGACATAGCAATGTCCTCCACTATGGTGCGATAGTCACAAACCTTAGGGTTAGGGCATGGAGTAGGGTAAAGGGATAGCTTTACTAACAATTCCCTTACCCAAACCCGTGCCCTAACTCTAAGGTCCGTGACAATCGCACCATAGTGGAGGACATTGCTTGTTTTTTATGTCCTCCACTATGCTGCGGTGTTTTCGGTGCAGTGCACTTACGCAAAAGTTCACTTTCGTTAAAGTGAACTTTCACAGAAGTGAGGCTTCCTATTACAAATTAGAAGTATTGAACTTTCGTTCTTGTAATAGGAATCCATATATATATATATATATATATATATATATATATATATATATAGACACACAGATATATATATATATATATATATATATATATATATATATATATATATAAGTCTGTGTGTGTGTGTGTGTGTGTGTGTGTGTGTCTATGTGGAGGGGTCAGGACGAACTCCAAATGTTGATAGGAAGGGAGTCGACAAACTGGAGACTTCCAGATGTGATGTAGATATCCCACCACTGTCCACTAATTAATATGTGACTGTCCCCTGTAGTGGACCAGTAATCAAGGAGCCTCAGTCTTCAACACTGGCAACAGCTAGGGGATGTACACACTGGGAGGATAGCAAGTACACACACACAGTTAACTACAATTTTCCTGAAGAGCACACAGAGACCACAGTCAGTCTGAGTCTGGTTTCTCCTTCTTCCTCCAGCTACCCAATAAGACTCCCTAAACCCCCTTGACAGAGATAACATCTCCTTTTGAAACATATATATCCTTCCAATGTTTGCTCATAACTGGAAGTTGGAAAACAATAAAACACTTTTACATTTTAAATCTAGCAATTACTTTTCTTACAAGACAATACAAAAACTTCTAGCTCTAGACATTGTGTCTGCTTCTGCATAGAAACTGAGACAACTTCTCTTGTTTATGGCCCAGCTATAAAGTAACTTAACCTCAACTATTCTTAAGTTTTGCAAGTTAACCATGTTATGTTCTAGTTTCTACTGTTAAATATACATTTGCACAGGTATATACTTCATAAGGATTTCTGTTCTAAGTCAGCAGGGCATGGTGTGGTTACAGTCCAGCTCAATACATAACATACAGTTTTGTATAAATCATATCAACATTCACAAATGACATAGAATTATTTACAAAATTCCAGATAGCTGGGCTGGCAGCATGACATTCCTCCCCCCTCCCTGAAAACTCAAGATAATTTTTCAAGTGACCCTCGAGAAACATTGCTTGAGAGGGTTGATCTTATCTGGGAATACCGTACCTCATTCCCTGTCTTGAAAGTTCATTTGCATTGGCATTGCTAATGCCACTGCGGTGCTGCACTGTCATATCATATGTTTGCAACCCTAGGTTCCACTGTAGTAAGTTGGCATTTTGCTGGCTGGCTTGATGTAGCCATGTTAAGGGATTGTGGTCTGTAACTATAGTGATTTTCCTTTCACACAGATAAGGCTGAAGTTTCTGCAGTGCCCATACTATGGCTAGGCATTCCTTTCCTACAACTGCATAACATTCTTCCCTGGGTTGGAGCCTATGACTGAGATATACCACCTTCTGAGGAAACCTGGCTAAGTACAGCCCCCACCCCATGGTTTGAAGCATCCACCTGCACCATAAATTATTTGCTGTAATCTTGACTGGCTAACATTTAAGCTTCTGGAATGCCTGTCCACATGTTGAGGTCCACACTACCTTATCTGGGCTGTTTTTCCTTCTCAGGTCTGTGAGGGGAGCAGCTATGGTACTATAATTGGAGACAAACTTTCTGTAGTACCCTGCTGTCCCTAAGAATGCCCTCACCTGCTATTTGTAACAGGGGCAGGCCATGCCTGAATGGTTTCCACTTTAGCAGGTTCTGGCCTGATCTTACTGCTCCCCACTGTATGTCCCATGTAGGAGACTGCTGCCATACCCACCTGACATTTGCTGGGTTAATGGTCAACCCTGCCCTTTGTAGTCTGCTCAGCACCTCCCTGACATGCTGAAGGCGATCTTGCCAGGAATAGCTGTAGATGGCAATATCATCTAGTTAAGCAAGTGCAAAATCTCCTCCTCCTGCTAAGATATGATCTGCCAACCTCTGGATAGTCACTGGGGCATTTTTCATCCCAAAGGGCATCTTCTTGAACTCATAGATGCCAAAAGGAGTACAAAGGCTGACCTTTCTCTAGCAATGGGAGTCAAGGGCACCTGCCAGTAACCCTTGGTAAGATCGATAGTGGTAAGATACTTAGCCCAACCCTGCTGCTTTAGGACATCATCTGTCCTAGGCATGGGGTAAGCAGCTGACTCTGTGTGACTATTTAATTTCCTGTAGTCTGCAGAGAACCTGGTGCTGCCATCCTTCTTTCCTACCAGCACCATTGGGGAGGCCCAAGGACTGCTGAACTCATGAATTACCTGTAGTTCCAACATTTCCTGTATCTCCACCCTCAGAGTCTGTTTGACTATCTCAGGCACCCTTTAAGGGGCCTGCTTAATAGGCCTTTGGGGTCCTGTATCCACATGGTGCTGCACCAGGTGGGTACACCCTGGTTTCCCAGTGAACATACTCCCAAACTCCTGTAACACTGCTTGGATTTCTCAAACCTAGGTAGAGGACAGCTGCTGGGGCATTGCTTCCCCTTCCACTGAGGTGTTATTTCAAGTCTCACTGAGCAAATCAGTCACCAGATCCCCCTCAGCCTCCTCCTGCCATCAGCTGCAAATACTCAGCACAAGGGCCACCCTATCATGGAAGGTTTCATCATGTTAACATGGTACAATTTGTACCCCTGTCTCCTACCTACCAGTTCTACCATGTAGTTAACATCACTGACCTTCCATACAGTGTTATAGGGTCCCTCCCAAGCTGCCTGCAGTTCATTGTGTCTGACAGGGATGAGAACCATTGCCTGCTGCCCTACAGCATACTCTCTAGCTCGAGCCTTCCTGTCATACCAGACCTTTCTCTGCTTCTGGGCATCTCCCATGTTCTCCTGGGCCAAGCCCATGAGTTCCCTGAGCCATGTCCTGAGGTGTAGGACATATGCCAGAACAAACTCCTTGTGGAATTCACACTCATCCTCCCACTCATCTTGAAACAAATCTAGATGTCCCATCACCCTATGTCCATACAGCAACTGAAAGGGTGAAAAACATGTGGATTCCTGGCGCACCTGTCTGTAAGCAAACAACAGGTGGGGCAAATATGTGTCCCACTCCCTCTTAAACTGGTCTGCAAATGGCTGTAGCATCATCTTGAGTGTAGAGTTTAACCTCTCAACAAGACCATTAGTCTGGGGATGGTAAGAGGTGGTCTTTAAGTGCCTCACCCCACAGTACTTACACAGACAAGGCAGCAGGTTTGACATAAAATTGGTACCTCTATAGTCAGTATTTCTTTTGGGAAACCTACCCTATTGAAAATCTCTAACAAAGCATTTGCCACCTTTTCTGCCTCAATGGAGAATAGGGCCACTGCTTCAGGGTATCTGGTAGCATAATCTACTACCACTAGGATATACTTTTTCCATGTGGAGTTTGGGGTACTCAGAGGCCCCACATAGCTTCCCTCTGTACTGGCTCCTCATTCACAGGCAAAGGCACCTTGTCTCCTACCATTTGGCACTGCTCACATGTCCTACAGTACTCTGTTACATTTCTAGAAATCCCAGGTCAATAAACGTTCTGCATAATATGTTTCTTTGTATGCTTTATGCCCATATGACCTGCAAAGGGAATATCATGGGCTATGGCTAGAAGTGCCAGATGGTAGGCTCAGGGGACTACCATCTGCTGTATTTTCTTACCCTCTAGCCCTCCCTCAGGGGTCCACTCTTTATACAGTAGACCTCTGTCCCAGTATACAGATTCCCCCTTCCCTTGAGAATCAGGGGCCTTACTAGCTACCTCCCTCAGGCCTTGTAATGTAGGGTCTGAGAGCTGAGCTTGTCTCAATGGTCTCTTTGAAACCCTTCCCAGCTCCCCTTCACAGGAAGTCTGTTATCCTCAGACAGCGGTGCCTCACTGTCAGCCTGGGTACTACAACTACTCACCTCTGCCTTTGCAGTTACTCTGTCCAAGAGAACATCAGTACCCACAAGCAGCTGTGGCTCACCTTCAGTCTCACTGCTACAGGGTAGATCCCTTCCTGAAGTAACCACCTCACCAGTCCTGGCTGCAAGTGTGTAGTCTGTCTGGGTCTCCCCCAGGCTACCAGACACACATGCTTGTCTCCAACCCTGATTGCATGTAACTGCATGCACACAGGGTACCTCATTATCAAAATCATTCCCTATCAGGACATCTGCAGGGACATCATCAAACACACCTACATGCTGGCTTCCTTTTCCACCCTCCCAGTCAAGGTGAAGCCTAGCCAAAGATATTTGGCATGGGGTCCTCCCTAAAGCTCGGACTGGAGTAGACTACCCAAGCAAGTAGTGCTCCTCTGTAACCATTGCAGGCTTCACAATGGCAAGGTCAGAGGCTGTGTCTCTCTCTTAGCAGTGGCCACTTTCCCATCCACTAAGATAAGATATAACCTCTTGTGGCAGTTTGGTACCCTTGTTTTCTCGAGACAACTTACTGCTGGCATTTTGTCATTCTCACTTACTGGCTTTCCCACCTTTTGTTCCCCACCTGGCCTTTGTGGACATCTATATGCTACATGGTCCCACTGGTTGCATTTAAAACATTTAACCCTTTGTCCTGGACATGTATATGTACTAGTGGCTTCTCCTGCTACTGGCAGAGTCTGTTAGGGCAGTCTGGGCTGCCCACCATGGGTTCCCTTAGACCCATGAGCAGCACTGTGCATCCCTTTCCTGTACAGTGATGCCCTGCTTGCTCAGAATATGTCTCTCTTTTTCCCCAACTTATCTGCAGTATTGCATTGTCTATCAGCTAAACCAGATTCTCATGTCTTTAGGCAAAGTGCTAAGGGCTTGTTCCCTCACAAAAAGGTCTGCCAGCCCTTCAAAAGTGGTGACCTGACATCCTCTCACCCATCTATGAAAATGGGTGCTTAGTTCAGCAATATAGTCACCCATACTTCCATCTATGCTCACAAAACCTTTTCATATAAGCTTCAGGTGTTAACTTAAAACATTCTAAAAGACAATGTTTTACACTATTATAATTTAAGCAATCAGTATCAGGCAATTTAGAAATAGCAGCTACAGCTTTACCATGGAGTAAGGGGGTCAGGAACCATACCCAGTGCCCTTGGTTAACATTATACTGTTTACATACCCTTTTCAAGCATATGAATGAAACTATCAAAATTATCCTTTTCTGTAAATTGTAGAAGAAATTTACTGACCTTTGTTGTTTCTGGGGTTCACTTACTCCCTTCCCCATTACCTCTATGAATCTGGCAAAGAGTCAACATCTCATTTTCATGTTCCTCTGCCTCTCCTCCTCAGCCTCCAGACATCTCAATTTCTCATTTTCCTCAGCCTCAAAATGTCTCAGTCTCTCCGCTGCTTCTATTTCCAAATGCTTGGCCTCCATCTCAAGTCTCTTTACTCCAGACAGATTTTTAAGTCCTCTGTGGAAAGGCTGAACTGTCCATTTTCTGAGAGTTGCATATCTCCAAGGCCAGCCTGATTGTCCTCCTGACTGCTACTCTATGATGCAGCTGTGCCCAAAGCTACAATAATTTTTGCTTTAGTCAGGTTGGCATGAATAAAGCCTTTAGCCTGGCACATCTCAGCCAACTCTCTCTTTGTCAGCTTGCCATACCCCTCTGCTGACATGCTTGCCTGCTCTCCCTGACTAAATACGCTAGCAAAAAATAAAACATTTGTGATGTGAAATTCTGAATGTTCACTGTGTGGCTGATTGATAGTACAAACACCTTCAGTGACCTCTGTACACAGGCTACAGAAATTCAATATCCACACCACCACAAGACAATTAGTATGTGATTTGGATATCCCACCACTGTCAACCAATTAATATGTGATGTGGATTGGCCCAGTAATCAAGGACCCTCAATCCTCACCACTGGCAACAGCTAGGGAACATAAACACTAGGAGGCTGACGAGTACACACACAGTAAAGTACAATTTCCCTTAAGAGCACACAGAAACCACAGTCAGTCTGGGGATGGTTTCTCCCACTTTCTTCAGATCCCAAGTAAGACTCCCCACTGGCACAGCTATAGGGTTGAGATCTCAGCTAAGTGGTAAAACCAAAACCTCCAGCACCCTCTCTGTCCAACCAGTACTTTGTGTCCCTGCCCAAGTAGCTGATACACACACACTTTGAGATTTGATTTATATACAAACACACACACACACACACACACACACACCTGGGAAAGGCTGACACAGGCTTACTAGCTATCACCCTTTCTGCCCAGAGTGTAAGGTAGTTACCACTGCCACCAACCACTCTTATCAGCTACTCTAGGCCCTTAACAAAGGATGTCCAATTCTACTGTGTAATGTTAATAATAATCCAAATGGTAGTTTTGACCAAGCACCAGACTATTAGGAGTGGCCTGTACAGTGTCACCAAATAGATATACAAGTACTCTTTGTGATTAAATATATCTCACAAATATCAGCCACAAAGATAGGTTTAAATATATTCAATAATAAATTATAAAAGTAGAAGACAATACTCAGAAAACAAACAGTTACTTCAGAGTTCAGAATCACAGGAAATATTTTAAAACAACATTGCATGACAGTCTCA
This sequence comes from Protopterus annectens, assembly GCF_019279795.1. Classification (NCBI taxonomy): domain Eukaryota; kingdom Metazoa; phylum Chordata; order Ceratodontiformes; family Protopteridae; genus Protopterus; species Protopterus annectens. The sequence goes on along the minus strand of NC_056743.1, from coordinate 1,873,861,112 downwards.
AATAAACACAGAAAACATCCAAACTAATCTTTATTCTATTCCTGACTATATCTAAAAGAAATTGCTGTACCCTAGTTACTTACTATTAGCAAAGCAAGTGCAGATGGTGATGATGAGTGGATGCTCTTGATAGGTCCAAGACAAAATACAAAATGCATAGTCTCTCTCTGACAGAGTTCTTAAATTAATATCAAATTTTACTGCTGGGTTATCTTGGATGACATTGATCTTTTGTCACCTGACTTTTCCAAGCTAAACCCCTCTCTTGTCAGAATGAACATCTCCTTGTGAAAAATACATATCCTTCAAATGTTTTCTCAGAACTGGAAGTCATAAAACAATAAAACACTTACATTTTAAAATCTAGCAATTACTTTTCTTTCAAGATAATAAAACAAAATTAGCTCTAGACATTGTGTCTGCGTCTGCACTGAAACTGAGAGATAACTTCTCTTGTTTATGGCCCAGCTATAAAGTAACTTAACCTCAACTATTCTTAAGTTTTGCAAGTTAACTCTTTTATGTTCTAGTTTCTACTGTTAAAACATACATTTGCACAGGTATATAGTTTATATGCATTTCTCAAAAGACAGAAAGCCAAACAGGGTAGCTACAATCTCTACTGAAGTTGCAGAATACTTATTCAAGCCAAAACATCAATCTAGAAATAGTTCAAGTGCAAAACACAGCTTTATTAAATCCACATAAAACAGATAAGCACTTTCATCCCATAACATGAGAACTTCATCAGTGTTTGGTTTTCTGTCTTTTGAGATAGTTTTTTCTTTGCATTTTTTTTTTTGTTATATGCATTTCTGTTCTAAGTCAGCAGGGCATGCTGTGGTTACATTCCAGCTCAGTACATAACATATGGTTCTGTATAAATCATATCAACATTCACAAATGACATACAATTATTTACAAAATTCCAGATTCCTGGGCTGGCAGCTTGACAGCTGACATGAAGTGTAAAAGTGACTTTACACACTCCAGATAGAGGTCAGAAGCTTGGAGATGCCAAGCATTATCTCGCAGCCAAAATGAATGTAGCATATAAACTGTTGTTCTACATGGATGGTTAGTATATTGCAAAAAAATTAGTTATCCATGTTATACTATAGAGAAAGTAAACTGACTGTATCATGTCTGAGGCCAGGATGGAGGTTGAAGGTGACAGTTTCCTCTTGGCACTGTAAATGTTGTGACTATGGGACTTCCAGGTGATACCACATTGTCACATAGTATGGAAAGTATAGGGGCCCAAATGATGTCATGGTAGAGTGGGTGGTGACTATGGGACTTTCAGATGATACCATGCTGTCACACTCAATGGAAAGAAAAGGAGCCCAAGTGATGCCGTGGTAGAGTGGTGTCTGCTGCTCAAAGATATGCATTACAGAGAATGTATATCAGCTCTTTTTATTCTTTCTTATACTCCCTGTCTGTAGCAGCAGGATCCATGAGTCACATGTCTCCATAAGGATCCATTTTCAGATCAAAACCAGGTCATAGCATTACTAAAAGAGCAAAACATAAATGCTGTTGGCCATCTTCCAATAACATGGGACACCATTCTGCCCACCATGGACTATAGGCATGCTGATATCTACATTGGTTGCACTATATACATTGATTCTTACATATATTACATACCTTTTTAGCATGTTGAAAATTAGACCTTAAACAGGTAGTAACTAACACATATCATACTCACACACAAGGCAGCTATGCACCTTGCTGTTGCTTGATTTACATGATAAAAAACAGGATAAGTGGAAAGTAGAGGAAAGTATTGCTTATAGGAGTCAAAGTCCATGGGAGAATCTTGCTATGAGCATTAGAGAATAAAAAGGTCACTCCAATTGTGATTTAATTGGCACAGTTTCTGCAAAAAGAAAAATGCAGACAACCTGAGAAACTTAAGTGGCAGTTATTGATGGGCTCAGATTATATTCCTCACAAAATACATGCAGAACCACAAATTAAACAATTATTGACATTTTAGGCAGAATTAGCCTACACCATACCTCTCAATCTCTAAGCACAAGAAAATTGGGAAAAAATCAAAATAATGGAGACAAAGGTTCAAAATCAAAGACATGTTTTAAATATTGCTTTTATAAACTTGGCAATTTGTAAAATCCCATGAGTGGAGGAGTTCCCTGGTCAGCCTCAGTAAGAAGCTGAGATCCCTTATAAGATCCTCCAAAGATAGCTACTAAAACAAAATCACCACTGATTCTAGGAACAACCACAAAGCATTCTATAGCTATGTCAAGAATCTCAATGGCAACACCCAGATCTGCTCTGAGTTACAGCCCAACGGTACGAAAATTACAGAACCAACTGATACTGCCAACATCCTGGCAGATAGGTTCAGTGCTAACTTTAACCCCCCTCTCACCACCTAAAGGGCCCATATCTATAAAGGAAGACTGTAGAGTCCCTGTAATCACAACTACACAGTTAAAAGTTGCACTCTCTAAAGCCAAAAATACAGCATCCATGGGACCGGACAACATCTCAGGCTGCGTTTTACATGAACTTCAGAACAAACTGGCTCCTCACCTAAGCACCATGTTCAATCATAGTCTCACATCAGGCTTTGTGCCCACTGAATGGCGCACAGCAACAATTATCCCACTCCACAAAGGGGGAGCCACCACTGATCCTGGGAACTATCGTCCTATTAGCCTAATGAACCTGGTCTGTAAAGCCATGGAACGTATCATCATGGAACTCATAAACAAAGATATTGGTAACCTCCAAACTCTGAACCCCACCCAGTTTGAGTGTGTGAAAGGCAGATCATGCATCCTGAACTTGATCGAATTCTTTGAGGCAGTCACCAAAGCCATAGACGAGGGTAAGGTGGTTCACACAGCCTATCTTGACCTCGCCAAAGCATTCAACACCATCCCCCATTCTGGAATTATAGCTAAACTCACTAAATAGGGTATAAATCCCTATGTCACAAGATGGGTTGCCAATTGGCTCACTGACAGGACACACACTGTAAAAGCTGCAGACTCCAAATCTGACTTCAAACCAGTGACAAGTAGAGTACCACAGGGTTCAGTTCCTGGGACTTCTCCTGTTTGGCATCTACTTCTCTGAAGTAGAGGCTAACACAGAAGGCCTTTGGCTAATGAAGTTTGCAGATAACTGCAAACTAGGAGCCATAGCTGAGTCCCCAAATGATGTGGACATCCTACAGAAGGGCCTCACTGAGACATATGCCTGTTGTTAGAGCCATGGCTTCAAGCTCAATGCCAAAAAGTTCATTTTCATTCCCTTTGGAAAAAACTCTGTACCCATGAACTACCACATAGGTGGCAGTCTACTTAATGCCAAATATGTCATAAGAGACTTTGGGACCCAGGTGGACCGTAGACTCTCCTTTGATAATCACATCGCCACAGTAGCCAGGAAATCCTTCTATGTGGCACACGTCATCACAAAAGGGTTCTCATCCAGGAAAAAAGAGGTTATTGTTCCCCTCTCTTTGACACTCATTAGACTCATTATAGAGTACAATGACCCTTTTGGAATGTACCTCACAAGACATGTGCAGCAGCTGAAAATGCCACAGAAGTACCTCACAAAGAGGATTACTGGCCTCAAACAGATGCCCTATGCTTACCATCTCAAAAAACTCCAGCTTTACTCCGTAGCATATCGCTGACTCTGAGGTGATCTCTGTCTAACAGGCAGAGTTTATCTATTATGCCCAAGTGGAATAGTTGATGGCTTTGGCTAGGTCATGGTAGGCAGTGTGTACCGTCTTACCCTCATCCATTTCTTTGGTGACTGTTTGAAAGAAGTTGACTAAGTTTAACAGGCATGATCTCCCTTTGACAAATCCAAACTGTGTGGGGTCATGCATTTGGAGGTTGCCAATGTCCTTGTTTATAATGTCCATAATAATGCATTCTATGGCCTTGCAGATCAGGCTAGTTAGGCTGATGGGACTATATTTGCCTGGGTCGGTGGATGCTCCACCTTTGTATAGAGGGGATGACAGTGGCTGTCCTCCATTCAGCTAGGATGAAGCCGGTGTTCAAGCTTTGGTTGAAAATGATGCATAATGGTGCTGAGAGATCATGCCTGAGTTCAGGTAGGATGCAGCCCGATCCCATGGAGGCTGTATTTTAGGTGCATGACAGGGCATTAAATACCTGCTTCCTGGTGATGAGGGGAGAAATTTTAACCCTCAGTGATTTGTCTGAAAACCACAACTTTTATGAGGAATAGAACAAAAATATGAGGTAAAAGTCATTGACATTCTGTGAAAATCTACACAGTTGAGATGTATGACTCACAGCTAGCTACCACATAAAATCCATTTTTACTTCTACAATGTTCATGTAAAATAATGTCTAAACATAAGTTGTCATAGGACTTGTAAAATTTAGAATGATATTCATTATACTAATTCTACATTCTACATTCTACTAATTCTACATTGTTCATGTAAAATAATTGAGGGAATTCAATAAAACCTACATGGAGTGATTTTCCAAGTAGGCATAGTGGCACAGAGTTTACATGGAAGTAAGCGGCCGTGTGATCCAGTAAACAGAGCAGAGGGGCATGCACGAGTGTGTGGACATGGAAGTGTCCATGGCATACAAATCACCTCATAGGCAGGTGAACTGCATGCAAATTAGGGTATTGGCGGGATCCAGCAAGCAGATAGGCAGTTCTGCAGACCCTGTGTTGGTGTCTGTCAGAGAAATATGCATTAATGTATATGTCTAATGCTTATTAGAAGCTAAAATAATTAACATGATTTCATTCTATTTTATATACAGCTTAATTCTGTATGAAATTATAAGATGCTTTTTGAAACTGCAGTATGCTTTCTGAAACTTGCAAGATGCCCCCTGACCTAGTAATTGCTAGCACAGCAATATTCATGTTTATGCCTTTTGGAAATGTACTGAGAAGCAGGTGATTATCTGCTAGGTCAGGAAGTAATAAATGAAACAATACTATATTCTATAATGTTATGATTTTGAACAATTAGCTCTGTTCGTGCTATGAGAACATGCACAGCTGCAGAAAAGAAGAGCTACATAAGACAAAGGACTGCTTGAAGAATCTGTACTTGCTTTGTGCTCGAATTAGCTGTAGTATATTGAACAGAAACATAACATAGTGGGAAACTGTATCTAACCGGTGGTCACCAAGGCCACATTGTTTTTCTTAGGAAGTTTTTCATAAAATTGATAGTGCAAGCAGAAAATTATGGATAAACAGCTGCTATGTAATGATGATGTTAAAACTTGTGATCTGCTACGTCAGCTTGGTAGGCAATGTCTTGTTAGAAAGTGTATAAAGATGAACTTACTTCCTGATTTTAGTTAGACAAACTCTGTATTAGTACGTTTTTGTCTCCTTGCTGCAAGATTAAAGTGCCTTAACCTGAACCTACCATGTATTGATCATTTTTAAAGTATATCTTTCCTTTGACAGATTGGTCCTTTGGACCGGAAACATCTCTCGCTCTAGCTCAGGTCAGATGGGCCCAGTGGCATGAAACCATACGGGGAAGAAGCCACATCGGTTCTTCTGCTTTGAAAAGACCTCCGACTTAATTGTCGTTCAAAAGAGGCCAGCCACTGTTTCTGATCTGAGACTGGAGGACGAGTCAACAGTTCCGGTGAGAGATCAATCACGGAGGCTCAGGTAAGGAGGAATTTACCTTTTCTTTGTTTCAGATCAGGGACTTGTTACAGTATTTGTTTTTGTCAGGAGATTTTCTTGTAAATCAGGGACAAAAAAGATTGCTGTCTTGTCATAGATCAGGGAAACAGGATAGGTAGGCAGTTATTCTAGATAAACTGTGAAGAAGTGTAAATCGTGGTACCATGTGATAAAAAGGGTTACGTAACAATTTCTAACTAAGTTAAGACAACATGGGAAATAAGTGCACAAAAAGTTCCCGAGATCCGCCTTTAACTGAAGACGCGAAATATATGCAATTACAGCGTGCCGACAATGTTAGGTACTATAAAAAATGGGTTAATAAATACACATTTGATGGTAATTTAGATAAACCCTCACTTATCAAACTTGTCAAAACAACTTAAAACAGATGCGAAAGGTCAGATAAAAAAGCAACGTCAATTGGGAGTTCCTCAGGCACACAGGTGGCTTGAGGAAGCAAACCGCAGGGAACAAAAGAATAAAAATTCAAAAGCAATGTTTTAGATAAAGAAAACAATAACTTGGTAATAGCAACAGCCCCTCCTCCCCCTCCGCTTCCCTTACCAGAATATGAAGCGAGTGGACAAGCTGATCCACCTCCGCTATATCCAGCTGTCCCTGCAAAACCAAAACCGTTTGTCAGAGATCCTATCGAGACTAGGTCTCGAACACGCAACTTAAGAGGGGATATTGAATTGTATGAAATAAATAAAAATTCACAAGCTATGAGTGAAGAAGAGATATGTCCACTCACAGAAGTACCAAATCCACAAGCAGGACAGGCAGGACAGGACCCAACTTTTCTAGTATATAGACCATGGACACCGGAAGACATCTGGAAAGCCACAGAGGGAATTCCCCATCCGAAATTTAATTTTAGAAAATTCTTGGAAGACTTACAGGGCATGAGGTTAAGTTACCATTTAAATGGAGAGGAAGTAGAGAAAGTAGTCAGACAGATTGTGGGTCCAGATTGGCACATGATCAGTGGCACCTGGAATCCCCGTGACGCAGAACATAGGCCACTCCCACATAGTAACGCAGAACTGGATAACAGAGTGAAAGGTCTGACAGACCGAATCTCTGAGAAATGGAAACCTAGGGCTGACTGGACTTGCATTAATCAATGCATACAACAAGAAGGTGAAACTGTTGATAGATATTATGCCAGATTATTAGAGTGTTTTAATAACCATTGTGGAATGGAGGTACCTGAAGACCAAACACACAATTCCCCATATGAGCAGCAGCTAAAGAATGCATTTTTGAAAGGCAGTATTGCACCCATTAGCAGCTTTATTACAAAGCACATGGTAGATCATCATACAAGTAGATTACAGTCATTACTTGAATATGCAAGACATGCCGAAAGGCATTTTAATAGCAAAAGGAAAAAGAAAACTCAAGTATTTGCAGTAGAAGATGGATCAGAAGTCTTTCTAGTACAGACCGGGAAGAAGGGTAAGAAAAATGTACAGGGAAACAAACAATCTGATAAACGATCAGAGGAGTTTGAAGAGAGAAAGAAAAGGGGTGAATGTTTTAAATGCGGAAAAAAGGGACATTTAGCAAGGGATTGCAGGCAAAATAAAAAGGTAACCACAGAAGACAAGGAGGGTGAGGACTGACTTTATGATAGTCAAGAATCACTAGAAAGGAATAATCAAGAAAAGACAAGTGCAAATGTGATAGAAGGAGTAGAGAATGTGATAGAAGAAATAGAGGATGTGCATGAAATCACAGATAATGAAGAAAATGAAATTTTGGACTTAGCATTATTGAGCCTAGAGCTCTACTTAGCAGACACAAAACCGGAAGTTACACTTCTGGCAGAGGGGAGGGAAGTTAAATTCCTGTGTGACTCAGGGGCTTCACGGACCCTGATACATCCTTCTAAACTACCAGAAAATTCAGAATCACTTGATTACATATTAGTGAAAGCAGCTAATGGACAGCTGTATCGAGAGCCACTCTCCCACAATATAACAATAACTGACCCTGTTTCAGGGATGACCCAGAAAAGCAAAAGTGTTGTTTCTGCAAAATGCCCAGTAAATCTTTTGGGCAGAGACCTAACGCAGATATTTGGCATAGCAGTAGTTCCAACTATGCAGGGTATGGAAGCACAGCGACAAATGGATACTTTTGTAGTGCGACCAGAGGGTAAAACATTTTATTGGTACAGCCAGGACTTGGTTACGACTGGTCCAGGGGCAGTAACTGAAGAACTGATGAACATAGCCATCAGTAAATCCCCCTCCCTTGGCACTGATAAACAGCATTTGTTGCATTGCACTCTATATTCCTGTAGCAAACCAGGACCTGATAAAGAATATGAGCAAGAACTGTTTAGAAACCATGCTAACAGATTAGTATTACAAAATCTATACTGGGACACAGAAGGAAACAGTGTAGTAAGCTGTTCATTGCCCCAGGAATTCCTAGCACTTTATAAATCTAATCGATTACCACATGTGAGTGTAACTAAAGATAAAAATGTGAAGTGGGCAGACCTAGGAGAAAAAGTCACAAGGTGGGAAAAACAGACAGAATTAGAACTTTCAGAACAAGGAGTACAAAAGCAGAAGTTGAGTTGGATAACACAGACACACCCAGATGTACACTTGCAGGCAAGTGAGGACAGCTGAGTAGCACTCTTACTAGAAGAAGAGGAAAAAGCCTTACGAGACATACCAGAGACTCTCTGGTCAACAAGAAAATCAGATGTAGGACTTATTCGTACAGCAGGACCAGTCACTATCACGCCAAAGTCAGCATTTAGACCTCAAAAGAGACAGTATCCCTTGAGAAAGGATGCAGAAGTAGGAATCAAACCTATAATAGCAGCCTTACTTAAGGAAGGAGTATTGATAGAATCTCCCAATTCACAATGTAATACACCCTTATTTCCTGTTAGGAAAGCAAATGGAGAATGGCGTATGGTCCAAGATTTACAAGCTGTAAATGACGCAGTTATACCTAGGGCACCTACGGTGCCAGAACCACACACCTTATTAAATGATTTGAAACCTCAACAAAAGTATTTTTCTGTGGTAGATATTAGCAATGCATTTTTCTCAATACCGATACACCCTGACAGCCAACATTGGTTTGCATTTACATTTCAGGGGAAAAGGTATACATATACGTGACTACCACAGGGATATTGTGAGAGTCCAACAATATTCGCACAGGAAATGGCAAGTAACCTGGTGGGATTTATCCTACCGAAAGGCAGCCAGATTTTACTTTATGTAGACGATATTCTGCTGGCAGCCCCCACCCAGCAAGAATGCAGAGAAGATACCATAGCATTACCACAATTTCTAGCGACTCAAGGACACAAGGTAAACAAAAACAAACTGCAACTTTGGAAAAAACAGGTCAAATATCTGGGATATGTAATATCCAAAGAGGGCAGAATATTAGATGAAGACAGAAAAACAGCAATATTACAAGCACCCAAATCAACTACCAAGAAGGAAATGATGTCCTTCTTAGGTACAACTAATTTTTGTCAGAGCTGGATTCCAAACTATGCCTTGGAATCTGCTCCACTAACTAACTTGATATTCAAAAAGCCTATGGCAGCACAAGATTTATTACAGTGGACACCAGAAGCAGAATCAGCTTTCTGCAAATTGAAACAACTGATTGCATCCTCATTAGTTTTAGGATTACCGAACTATCATAAACGATTTTTCCAAACTGTAGATTGTAAGCAGGGTTATATGACATCAGTGTTAACACAGCAGCATGGGGACAAACAACACCCCATAGCTTACTATTCATCACAGCTAGACCCAGTGGCGCGATCCCTGCCCAACTGTGTACAAGCAGTAGTCGCAGCTGCAATGGCAGTACAGGCTTCAGCCTCAGTAGTGTTATTCCACCCTCTCACGTTGAGAGTGCCTCATGCAGTTGCAATTATTTTATTGCAAGAAAAAGTAGCATATCTTTCTCCTGCTAGACATCTTTCCTGTATGACTATACTGTTGAGCCAACCTCATATGACAACTGAATGATGCACAACTTTAAATCCGTCAACCTTGCTCCCAACCCCTGCAGATGGCAAACCACATTGCTGCCTGCAGGAGATTGAGCAAAAGACACTACTTAGAAAAAATCTCACGGATGTTCCCTTGGATGATGCTGAGGTGACATACTATGTGGACGGCTCGTGTAGGAGGGGTCCTACAGGACAGAATCTAGTGGGGTATGCAGTAGTTTCTGATACTGACATTTTAGAAGCAAAGTCTTTACCACACAACTTATCTGCACAAGCAGCAGAATTGATTGCTTTAACAAGGGCATGTACCTTGGCAAAGGGTAAACGAGTGAATATTTTTACTGACAGCCAGTACGCTTTTTCTACTGTACATGTTTTTGTACAGCAGTGGAAAAATAGAGGAATGATAATATCTACTGGTAAACCAATTAATCATGCGCAATTTATTTTAGATTTGTTAGACTCTATTCAGTTACCTCAGAAAATAGCTATTTGTAAATGCGTAGCTCATACCAAACAACAGGATAGGATTTCAAAAGATAATGCGAGAGCTGATACAGCTGCAAAGCAAGCAGCTTCAGCTTCAGAAGTATTTCTTTTGAGTGAGGAATTACAACCATCTGAGATTTTAGACTTAGAAATGTTAAAAATGCAGACACTTACTACAAATGTAGAAAAACAAAAATGGATAAAACGAGTCGCAATTCTTGAGAAAGGGCTGTACATCTCCAAAGAGAGAAAAACTTTTAGTTATGTACTTACCATAACTTTAGATGTATGGGATCAATCTCGCCTACATTCTCTACAGATGGGTTCGGAGCCGATCCTCGGCTCAGACTCGGCCGCTATACAATAGAACGCAGTCTCTTATTGGCTGAGTTACCTCGTATCCCAGGATGCACCACTACTGCTTCCCCAGATCTTGTTTGTCCGCACACATGCACACACACACACACATAGACTATTGTTATAACATTGCCAGGTGTTTCAAGAGAGGAAGAAGTTGAATTCGGATCGTCCGGTCTCTTCTGGCCTATGAGGCAGGGGGAAGGAGGGTGGGTTATTAGGAATGTAGGCGAGATGGATCCCATACATCTAAAGTTATGGTAAGTACATAACTAAAAGATGTAATGTGATCCTATCTCGCCTACATTCTCTACAGATGGGACAGCGTCCCTAGCACCTAATTCCTGGGTGGCTCACTGGAAAACACTCCTGAGAACCGTGGAACCGAAGGAAGCTCGACCCCTAGATGCAACATCCAATTTGTAGTGAGAAATAAAGGTGTGTAGAGAAGACCACGTAGCAGCCGCACAAATGTCACTAATAGAAAGCTTGGAATGAAAGGCTGCAAGTGGCCATAGCCCTGGTAGAATGAGCTTTCACTGGAACTATAAGCTCCTTATTTGAAATGAGATAAATATGACTGATACAGTCTCTGATCCACTTGGCAATAGTGACTTTTGTGATGGCTTTGCCTAATTTACTATCCGAAAAGGACACAAACAGTTGATCTGATTTTCGCTTGGTGTGTCCTATCCAAATAGAAACGTAATTGTCTATGCACGTCTAAGCTGTGAAAGGTATATTCAGCTCTGTTTGAATACTTAGGGAAAAACGGTAATTCCAGTGATTGTTGCAAACAAAAGTTAGAACAAACCTTTGGTATAAAGGATGGGTTTGGTCTAAGAGATACTCTATCCTTGTGAAATACCAGGTATGGTGGTTTGACACATAGGGCTTGAAGTTCTGAAACTCGCCTGGCTGATGTAATAGCAACTAGAAGAGCAGTCTTCCAAGAAAGAAATTTTAAGTCACAGGTTGCTGCCGGCTCAAAGAGAGATGAGGTTAATGCACCTAACACCATGTTAAGGTCCCACGGTGGTGCAGGATGAGATATAGGAGAAGCCAAGCTCCTTTAATAAAAGCTTTGCACAACTTGTTGCTCATTAAAGGTGGTTCTACGCTCTCGTGAAAATTGGAAATAGCAGCCAATTGAACTTTGATGGTAGACATCGAACAACCTTGGTTGAACAGGGAAGCTAAAAACTTCAGAACCTCTGACACCGAGGCTGTCATAGGGTCTAATCCTCTGAGTTGGGCCCAAATAGCAAACCTCTTCCATTTATTGCTATACATCTTTTTAGTAGAAGTCTTGTGGGCCGAGGACAAAATATGCATGACTTCAGGGTCGAAAGAATGGCTCCTAACTATGGTCGGAAGAGGAGTAGCCAAGCTGTTAACTTCAATGAATGGAGGGACTGATGGAGCTGTCCTGACTGATGCGTCAAGAGGTCCGGAACTTGGTCCTCCAAGAACCAGGGACCCTCCAATGCATATTTGTGAAGAAAGGGGAACCAGACTTGACGAGGCCAGTATGGGGCGATTAGAATCATTTTGCTTTCCAAGCGAATCGCCTTCTGAATCACCTTGGGGAGAAGGGGAACCGGTGGAAAAGCGTATAGCAGACCGGGGACTAGGGCATCCTTGGGGATCTCCCCCGGAACTGGGGTGAGAGAGAAGAACTGCTGGCATTTCGCGTTGAGGGGAGTTGCGAAGAGATCGCAACAAGGAGCTCCCCATCTCGTGAAAATCTGTGCTACCACTCTGTCGTTCAAGGACCACTCGTGAGGGGAGAGAATAGTTCTGCTCAGTCTGTCGGCTATCACGTTGGATCTCCCTGGAATGTGTGTTGCCACTAGGAGCGTTTGCAGCAAACGCCCAATCCCATACCTTCATGGCCTCTCTGCAAAGGGGGTAAGACCTGGTCCCTCCTTGCTTAAGTACCAGACTACCGACATGTTGTCGGACTGAATGGCAATCGCATTCTGGGGAGGTGATCGTGCAGTGCTTGCAACGTTAAAAGCACCACCCTCATTTCCAGGATATTGATGTGGAGAAGACTCTCGTCAGTGATCCACGTGCCTTGGACCGACCTGTCCAGATAATGTCCCCCCCACCCTGTCTGGGAGGTATCCGTAGTCAACGTGGCGAGGGAATGGGGACTAAGGGTCGCCCTAGATTCAGGTTGGAGGAAAGAAGCCACCAACGAAGATCCTGTTTGCACGTCTCTGTGATCAATATGTGGTGACTGAGGGGAAGGTCTTGATAAGACCACTGGACTGATAGGAGCCACTGGAGTATCCTCATATGCAACCTTGCCAAGGGGACCAGAAGAATGGTGGCTGACATGGAACCCAACAGCTGTAGGACCATTCCTGGCTGAGCACACGTCTGAGGAGTAATGCCCGAACCTGAGACTGCAGCATTGCTATCCTTTCCGCAGGAAGATAGACTCGCATCTGCCTTGAGTCTATTTCTGCACCAATAAACAGAATACGCTGAGATGGCAGCAATACAGATTTTGTCCAATTGAAGGTGATTCCTAAGGAGTTGCCTAGAGATAGTGGCTGCTAGAGTTTTCAAGAGTAGATGCCTGAGGTGGCAGTTAGCAGTCAGTCGTCTAGGTATGGAAACACCTGGAATCCTAGACTTCTCAGGTGAGCAGTCACCACCGCCAAACATTTGGTGAACACCCTGGGGGCTGTGGTGAGACCAAAGGGCAGTGCTCAGAACTGGAAATGACTGTCTCCTAGGCTGAAGTGTCTCCTCGACGCCTGATCTATCAGAATGTGATAATAGGCGTCTTTGAGATCTATGGAGCACATCCAAACACCTTTCTCCAAAAGCGGGAGAATGGATTGCAAGGTGACCATCCGGAATTTGGACTTTTTCACTAATCGGTTTAACTTGCTGAGATCCAAAATGGGCCTCAAGTCCCCGGTCTTTTTTGGTACCAAAAAGAATCTTGAGTAAGTCCCTGATCCGCCTGATCTGGCGGGGACAGGTTGGATGACTCCTTTTGAAGCAGCTTCGAAATTTCGGTGGCTGCATGGTCCCGGTGACTGGGTGGCGGGTCCAGGATTCTTTGGGATGGTGGGGGGGGTTGAGAGAAGGGAATGGTGTAACCTCCGGCGATGATTCGGAGCACCCATTGGTCCCGAGTGATATTTTCCCAGGCCTTTAGTTGTCTCAAACGACCCCGACTGGCTCGAGCTGCACAGTTGGGTACTCCTTCAGGGATGCTGGAAGGAGGAGGAGCCACTAAAGGACTCGCGGTCTCCAGTGTAGCGGGGCCTCCACCTCTGGGCGGCGTCTCCTGAAAAATTTCCCTTCCTCTGCCTCTAGAAGGGGAATCGCTGCTGCGACGAGTAAGGCTTTGAGACTTACGGAACCACATTTTCCTCCTTCGAGTCTTGGGATAAGGTCTGAAGGAGTGGAAAAGTGCGTCCCCACGGCAGTTAAAGTCTTACCCTCCTGTTCGCAGCGAGTCAAAGTGTCCTTTACCTTGGGTCCAAACAGTGAGGACCCATCAAAGGCGTCGGCAAAGGAAGACTTAAAGGCCTCCGCAAAGTGACACAGGCATAGCCAGGCTTGTCTCCGTGAGCAACACCTGTTCCCGCCGCTCCTTCGGCTGCATAAGAAATGAGCCTCATGGATGAGTTGGATAACGAGGACAGGGTAGCCAACTGGGAGTTAACCGTCTGGGCCAACTGCTCAGGTAAGTTACCGGAGAGGGTATCCAGCTCCTTGACCAGATCCCTCTGCAGTCTCGTGAAATCGTCAAGTAGTTCAGAGACCTTAATGTAAAGGTCGCTGAAGAAAGTGGCTCCCGGTACCGATCCATGCTCCTAGACTCCTTATTAGGAGGATGGACGAACGTTGAAGCCTCTGCCACATCTTGCTGGGTGGCAGATGCCACCACCAAGGCATCTACAGCCACACCTTTCGAAAGAAAGTCCTTATCAGGGGGAGCTGAAAGGAATTTATTGGGCGAGCTGGCACCGTTCAACAGAATCGGGTGTTCCCCGCCTTCGAGAGATCAAATCCAGAAGCTCATCGAAAGGCGGAGACACCCAGGAGGTGGAGGGCTGATCCCTGAAGGCCTTGAGGAAAACCGACTCCTCAGCAGAAGGGGGTTTGGACTGCCAGTCGCCTCGTTGCTTAAGGACCTCCAAGATGTCCGCAAAGGATACATCATCCGAGGACGACTTGGGGGACCCTTCCGCATCATCGAGGTCGGTATCCGAGGTGAGAGACTCATCAGGGGAGTCGACGTGCTTCCTCTTATACTGTTTCTTCCTCGGAGGTTCCTCCGAAAGCATTTCAGAGGGACCTCCAGGAAGAAGGGAACCCCCAATGGGGTAACCTCAGGCCCAAGGGCTCCGCTGTCGTGAGACAGGGGGATTGCAAAGGAGCCAGTCTCCGTGCCAAGGGAAGGTGGTGGTGAGATGGTAGAAGTGGCCAGAGAGGATTTGGCCAAGGCACTCCTCATGGCCTTGAAGGCGGGACCCCCAGAGTCCTGGGATGGTTCAACCCCCAAGGCCACAACAGCAGTCGGAACTCCTGCAACCGACTCACCGAGAGGGAGGCTCGGAAACTAAAGGATCGGTCCCAAAGCGTCCCCCCAAAGGGCGGGTTGGAGTTAGGTCGGAACCAACCCGACAACCTCCACCGCTCCACCAACACTGACTCCAATGGCGCGAAGCTGTTGGAGGAGGAACCGATAGCAGGATGGGAAATCGCCCGAGCCGACTGGGCTGGAGCGAGATCAATTTTGCAAAGACCGGAGACTGAAAAAGCCTTTGAAGCACCCTGTCTAAATCCGAATCAGACATCCTCGACGACGGCTCCAAAGACTGGGGACCGCTTCAGATGGGGTTCGAGAAGTATCGGCGCGAGGGGAGATTCTACTACCAATTTTTTTCGGAGCCGATGTGACTTCGCACCGAAGGGAAGAGTCTGAGCGGGCAACCTTCAACAGCAAGGCAGTGGAGCCGATGGAGATGACTCACCTCTCGACGCCTTCAAGCCAGAGGAATCGAGGCTGGAGACATCGAGGCAGACCATTCCGCCTCGGCTCAAGTCCGTGGAGCCGACGGAGAAGCCTGCCACTTTTTAGCTGCCGGATCCGACGGGCTGGTCGGGCAAGACTTTTCCTCAAAGGGAAGAAGAAGAAGATAGGGCTTCCTCAAAGGAAGGGGTAATAAACCCTTTCAAAATTAACTTATTTTTCCTCTCTTGGAGGACGCGAGAGGAAAAAGCGTGGCAAACGCTACAGGATTCCTGGAGGTGCTTCGGGCCCAGACAGTAGACACACAATGAATGGTCGTCCGTAATGGACATTTTATAATTACATTTAGAACATTTTTTAAAACCTGATGGTCTATGTTCCTTCGACATGGCCATCTAACTTCAAACACACTAAACTACAAAAACTACACAAAAGACAACCTAGACTCTAACTAAAACGCCTAGTAGGGCAAGGCCCCTCTAACTTAAACGGGATCACTTACCACAAAAAATACAATTTTACCACAAAAAACTTTAAATACACAGTCACACAACAACAAGTAGCTGTTAAAACAGCTTTTGGGTAAGTTTTAGCACAAAACTAGACAGAAAAAATTCTCACTAAGAGGCACTTAGCTCAGCCAAGTCCGAGACCACGTCTATGCTTCAGAAGCGGCAAACGAGATCTGGGGAAGCAGTAGTGGTGCATCCTGGGATCGACAGGTAACTCCGCCAATAAGAGACTGCGTTCTATTGTATCGGCAGTCCGAGGATCGGCTCCGAACCCATCTGTAGAGAATGTAGGCGAGATAGGATCACATTACATCGATTTTACCATCTAACTTGTTTAGATATGCAGCTTCGCTGAGCCATGGGCAGTGCCATGTTTCAACAGGGGGGGATGGTACAGTTAGTGAATCGAGTGTTTACAACGTATGGATTTTCAAACTACACAAAAAAATTTTGTGCAGCATGCCATGTTTGTAACAAGCATCATGCACATTGAAGCCTAAGCAAGGGAGTTTCCCTACACCACCGTATCCGTTCCATACTATCTGTATGGATTTTATAAAGCTGAACAAATGTGAAAATAAGAAGTACTGCCTTGTCATTATAGATATATTTTCCAAATGGGTGGAAGCTTTTCCAACTAAAAATCCAGATGCAGCTACAGTTGCAAAAGTCCTCGTTAAAGAAATCATTCCTATATTTGGCATACCGGAAAACATTTATAGTGACAATGGCACACACTTTGTAAATCAAACTATACAACAATTGAGCCATTATTTTCAGATTTCTCTGAAAAACCATTGTGCATACCACCCCCAATCTGCAGGATTAGTAGAGAGGCATAATGGTGTTCTGAAAAACAAACTTAAGAAATTGATCAGTGAGACACAAAAGAACTGGGTGCACTGTCTGCCTATGGCACTGTTGAGTATGAGAACTGTTCCAAATGTAAAAGGGTTAACTCTTTTTGAAATTTTGTTTGGGAGGGCATATTACACACCTCAGTGGAAACCTCTCATGCCTGCAGACCAGGAGGCTGACAGCTAACTTGCAGAGTATATGAGGCGATTTTTGAATAACAAACGTTTGCAGTTAAATTCTGTTTCAGATAAAGAACAAGCCAGATCATCGGAAGCAGCAATAGTCCCAGGCACGTGGGTCTGGGTGAAAGTCGTGAAGAAAAAGAATTGGAGTTCTCCGAAGTGGGAAGGACCATACCAAGTGCTACTGTCAACACCCACTGCAGTCAAGATCGCAGAGCGAACGTCCTGGATTTATCTGACACACTGTATCTAAGCTTAATCTTTCCAAACTGGAAACTAGCTATAATAATATTACTAGATTTGCCACTGGCTCCCCTTATAGAACCCACCACTGTCTCAACCTTCAACAACTCAGTTGGTTAGCACTACAAAACCAACTACAATACAATCAACTGCTGATTGCACAAAAAATTCTGCACCACCCCACCAACACCCCTATCCTATCTAATCTGATCTCCCCATACAAAGATCTTACAACACTACGCTCAGCTAATAAGTTGCAGATTGCCAACAATATATCTAATAACAAAGCAGGAGATTCACTCTTTTCCAATGTTGTTGGTAGAATCTGGAATAAGCTTCCAAATACACTCACTTCTCTCTCATCTACACAACTCTTTAAGAAACACCTCAGACATTACCTAAAAAGACAATGGCTTTGTCCCTGCTCAAAGCCTGATTGAAAAATACTCTTCACTTTCTCTCCTCCCCTCCTCTCATGCTTTATAACAAATACCCCACCTTGAGAATCATTGACTATCAACTACTAACCCCTTCTTACCTGCATTATTGTCCTTCCTAGTCTCTATTTTTCTTTCTCTTACTTATTGGTTTTTATTTTTCTCTCAAATGAATGTTGATGCTTAATTACTATGTTTAACTGTTGCCTGATTGTATTTGTAACCCCTCTATTGAATTAAGACATGTTTATCTCCAAAATCTACTCTAATGTCTCTGTACAGTATTCACAAAATTTACTTTCTTTACATATTATGCTGTATAATTTAAGCTAGTCATTTCTTTTCTAAGTTTTTAATGCCTTAATGTATTTGTGCATGGAGCTTTTCTCCCCGGGCCTCTGCTGAAAATGGATATGTATCCAGCTAGACTAGCCGGGTCAACAAATATAAAATAAAAATAAATAAATAAATAAATAAATAAATTGGTTAAGAACTTTGAACTGGACAAAAACCTTGTTACTGTTGTACAACGAGAACAAAATGACCAGGTATAGAGTAAACAGGGATGCAGAACAACCTCAGAAAAATTGCAAGATTATCCTGATAGCTATACTGATAACAATGATTTTTTTGCTGTGGCCTTTCCCTTTTCCAGCCACACGAGTTGAACTGAACAAATGTGATGCATTACTCATAGACTGGCATCCAAACTTTAACACTTACCAAGCAATTCAATATGTGTATGCTGAGACTTTTAATGTTTCGAACTGCTGGATTTGCACAGCTATACCAACAGCATACGGGGGATTATTGACTGCTGTCCCCCTAGGAGTCAATGAGACCTGGGAAAACTTGATTTTTGATACTACACCCGTGAAATCACAAGACAAAATAGCATTGTACCTACCTGTTACACAAAAAGGGATTGTATGTTTTTATAAAAATGACACTTTTCAGGTGGGTTGGAGCAATTGCAATGTGACTGTTTCTTATAAATGTTATATTAAGGCTAATAAGGCAGAAACTATCTGTGATACAAACTATGACTCATATTTTGAAAAAATGAAGAGAACTGTTAGTGAAATACAGCATAATCCTGTTCTTTTGAAGCAACTTTCTATTACTGACAAAAAATGTTTCATGCAGGGCGAGCATATATCAATACAAAAGTAGAGAATTGTTATTTTGTTTGTGGGAAAAAAGCATATAAATGGCTACCTGAGAATTGGTCCGGCAGTTGTTTTTTGGGTTACCTGGTTCCAGCCATATGACACACTGCAGCTTTGCCTCAGGGGAAAATTCGAAACGTCAGAGAGGTTTAGCAGTAAACCTAGAAGTCCAATGAAGAGACCTGAGAATCCAGTGGGACAAATCGAAGCAGGGTGGAGAAACCATAACTCCGTGAAAAACAAAGATAAACTGACACATATGGACTTGAGTGACATTATTATATCATGGGCAGGCATAGCCCCTGCATATGGTGCAGTGAAATCAATTTGGGAGCTGAGAAAACTGTCTAAACTTCTCGAAGTTATGAGCAATGCAAATTTTTCTGCTCTCAAATTGGTGACTGATGAACTAAATGCTATGAGAACTGTGGTACTTCAAAACCGCATGGCTCTTGACTTCACCCTAGCGGCGAGAGGTGGTACATGCGCTTTAATCACAGAAGAATGTTGTTTGTATATTCCTGACAACCAGCACGAGATAAACGACCATCTTGAGGTGATCCAGCAAGTGTCGACCATGACCAAACCAGGCCCAAACCCTCTGACGGACTTTTTCCAGAATTTGTTTGGGGGTGGGGTTCCATCCTAATGAACATACTGATTGCCATTTGTGTGGGATTACTCCTATTAGGAGCATGCATTTGTTGTGGTATTCCCTGCATGAAAAAGTTAATCAAAGATTTTATAGATATGTCGGTTTCTGAGACTTTGTATCAAAGTACTGAAATTGAAGAGTTGTTAAAAACTGAAATGCTTTCATAAGTCTAAACTACATGACTCTCTTAACTGCAAATCTGAAATGGAAGAGGTTAGGAGAAGAAGTAAACTGTTTATGCTTTTGAAAATAGAATAAAAAGTATTAACAGGGGGGAAATGTCAGAGAAATACGCATTAATGTATATGTCTAATGCTTATTAGAAGCTAAAAGAATTAACACGTTTTCATTCTATTTTATATACAGCTTAATTTTGTATGAAATTATAAGATGCTTTTTGAAACTGCAGTATGCTTTCTGAAACTTGCAAGATGCCCCCTGACCTAGTAATTGCTAGCACAGCAATATTCATGTTTATGTCTTTTGGAAATGCATTGAGAAGCAGGTGATTATCTGCTAGGTCAGGAAGTAATAAATGAAAAAATACTATATTCTATAATGTTATGATTTTGAACAATTAGCTCTGTTCGTGTTAAGAGAACATGCACAGCTGCGGAAAAGAAGAGATACATAAGACAAAGGACTGCTTGAAGAATTTGTACTTGCTTTGTGCTCGAATTAGCTGTAGTACCTTGAATAGAAACATAATATAGTGGGAAACTGTATCTAACCAGTGGTCACCAAGGCCACATTGTTTTTCTTAGGAAGTTTTTCATACAATTGATAGTGCAAGCAGAAAATTATGGATAAACAGCTGCTATGTAATGTTGATGTTAAAACTTGTGATCTGCTATGTCAGCTTGGTAGGCAATGTCTTGTTAGAAAGTGTATAAAGATGAACTTACTTCCTGATTTTAGTTAGACAAACTCTGTATTAGTACGTTTTTGTCTCCTTGCTGCAAAATTAAAGTGCCTTAACCTGAACCTACCATGTATTGATAATTTTTAAAGTATATCTTTCCTTTGACAGTGTCCAAAGTGTACACAGAAAATGTCTGTGTACAAGAAAGTAAAAAATGGAACAGGGGCTGTAAAAGCCCATTTAGAAGGTCAGAAATTGCATAGTAGGCACAGGTATGTGCAAAACTATGCCCTGTGTGTCCAAAAATAATGCAAAATAGTGCAATAAAGTTTATTTTTTTACTACCCATATTATGTTTGCTCAGCACACAGCAGTGCACAAACGTGCAAAAAAAAAAGTCTAAAAACTAAAAATAAGAAATATGTGAGAATAATGCACTGTAGGGCCCTGCATGGAGTATGTACAATGGTAGATGTCAGTGGTTACTAAGGAGGCATGAGCTGGAATAGTGAAGTATCCAAGTTGCGTGCATGGATCTGTATGCAAGTGAGCTGGGGTTACTGAATAGAAAAAATGGGCTACTGTGTCCACAGATAAAATCTGTGTAGCCTCAGAGCCATGTTGGTGTCCACAGAAGAACTAGCTGACATCGAAAGGTGGTGTGTCACTATATCTTTAAGGGAATTGGAGCTCAGCAGCATCCGTTTGCATGGTGCGCTGCTTAGCTAAGAAGGGGGGTGTCCAGTGCTGCTAAGCTTTGTTTAGCTGTGGGGCACATGTTTTAGCTGGTTTGAGCTGTGCTGAGTGTGCCTGTCAATGGAGGGGTGTCCATTGACAGCTGAGCATTGCTTACACCAACAACATGGGTTTGCTCACCAGGCCGCATTGCTTAGCAGAGAAGGCATTGTAAAAAAAAAGGAAATTGCTTGTGAAAGCCAATCAAGTATACAGCACTGTTAAACTCTGTTCCACTTACACTGGGGTATTCAAACCTCACAATGATGTACCTGGCAGATGGAATACATCATAGTTAGCCAATCACACAGGTTGCACCTGCAGCAGAGCAATATAAAATATGCATACACCCTATAATCAGAATTTTCTCCCATACTCTGGACCATTGGAGTATATGCTTGGGAATTTTAACTGACAGAATGCTAGGGGCTGCTGCTGCTCTGCTACATCTGTGTGTGCTAGATGCTGAGGTCAGTGCTGATGCTGCTGCTGACAACAGACCTAGACTGAGAAGGAGAAAAACGTTCAGGCCCAGAGTAACCTTCCAGGAGCTACATGAGCTTGAGATTGTACAGTGCTACAGGACATACTACAAGAACTCACCAAGCTCTGCCGCCCTCAATGCAGACCCAGAGCCAGCAGAGAGGAACCTGTCCCAGTGGAAACAAAGGTATGGTAGCCCTTAGAATACTATTTACAGGTACTCTCCAAAGACCAACTGGAGACATGATGGGGGTCTCACAGGCATTTGCATCCAGGGTACTCCACCAGTTTCTGACTGCCATGCAAACACATGCCAGTGAGCACATTTATTTACCCTGAACCCATGAGGAGAAGTCAAGCAGTATGCATCTCTTCTACCATGTAGCACACTACCCTAAGGTACTGGGTGCCATACACTGCACTCATGTACACATTAAAGCACTGTCCAGTGAGGAGGGTAGAGTCTACATCAAAAACAAAGGGTATCACTCCATCAACTGCCAGGTCATGTGGAATGCCCAGGGCATTATCATGAATGTGTTGCTGGAAGCCCTGGCAGTTATCAAGACTCTCATATCTGGCACACATCACAGCTTTACAAGATATTTGCCGGGGGGGGCATCCCATATGTCCATCTACTGGGGGATTCTGGCTATGCACTGGAATCATGGATGATGACACCCATCAGAAATGTGCACACACCTACCGAAGAACCCCATAATGAGGCACACGCACAAACTAGGAACATTGCATAGCATATGTCTGGGCTGCTCAAGTCAGGGTTCAGGTGCCTCGATATATCTGGTGGAACCCTGCAGTACTCTCCAGCCACATGTGCACAGATGTTCACAGCCTGTGCCATGCTACACAATGTGATCCTGCTGAAACGGCTGTGGCAGGATCATGACAGGGAAGGGAAACACAGCCCCCCATCAGTGCCGAGGTCCCCAGAGCCACACCCACAAGAGGACTCTGAGGAGGAACTCCCGAGGCTGTCCCTGTAAGCAGAAGTAGGCATGCCCAGTATGCCCTGGCCTTGGCCAAGAGGCAATGCATAGCATATGCACTGACAACCTAGGGTCATAGGGACTGATACCTTACTCTGACTCACATACATAATAAAAATGATGCCAGCTACGCCACATAACCTGTACCTTACCATGTATTGGCTGTGTACTGCGTGCATCAGAGAGTCACCCATGAAACAGATATGTCAACTGCTGCATTTACAAGGTAAGTCACTCTCCTTTACAACAAATGTATGGGGCACTAGACTATGGTAGTATATGTATGGACCTGCTGCATGTATGCAAGGGAACAGAGTGGGCTACTGGGCTACTTGCAAAGAACTAACAACTATGTGGGACAACAGATACTATGTCCAATACTGGCTACCTCATAATATGCATTAGGCTACAAGGCAGCAAAACCCAGTTCAGTATTCAAATGAAATGCCAAACAGTGGGGTCATAGGGCAGGCACACGACTGTCAATGCTAAAGTCCTTTTCCCCCAGCACAGCTGTGTTGCCATACAACTACAGTAACAGTTTGTTTGCAAGGATATAGCAGCAGACCACACAATCCTAGGGCTGTTATGAACAACCTGCTGCATGTTCTATGTCCACAATATGCAGGAATCTAAGTGTATGTCTGCTGATGATAGTGTGAGGAATTAAAACTCACTTTCTGATGGCTGGTGTGGCTCAGTGGGCTAAGTACATTAGCATGGTTGATAGTGTTCATGGTTCAAAGCCGGCTACACCTACAACCTTTGCATGTGAAGTACTCCTATGGCAGGAGTCCCACAGACTGTCAATATGTCACAATCTGTTACTGCAAGAAAGCTGGGCAAAGTCAGAGACAATGGAGGAACAGAAGGCCAAAGCTACAGGCATTATACATGTTCTGAGTAACCTAGAAGATGGCTAGTATAACAGCAGGTTGTAACAAGTCAGAGTAGCAGCAGGCTATAAAGGCCATCACGTAACTTTGTCAGTACTTATAGCAATTCAGTGGGCTCTATTTAGAAGTATATTACCAGAAAAACACAATTGTCTGAGGAGCAGAGCACACATAAGGGGCAGAATTCTGGAGACCCTGCAAAACATGTACAGTCAGAGGTGTAAAGACTATAACCCTGTGTATGGTGTTACATCATGTACCCCAGTCACAGCATACCTACAACTACTTAAAGCAGGAAATCTGGACAAAGCCATGAACAGTAGTGGGACAAAGGCACAAATATAAGCAGAAGGATTAACTACTGGCCAGACAAATGTAGAAAGTTCAGAGAATAACAGGTCATGCAGTAGCAGAACTGTCCTGGTGTGTATGGAGTCAGTAACTCAAATGTCTGTCATCATTTCCTAACATCAATCTATAATGATTTGTCACTGATGTACCAGAAAATCACAATGTTATGTAAAATGTACCATACATATGCTGCAAAACTCTGTACCATCTATTACAATCTGTACAGTCGATAGGTATGAGTCATATATATTATGTTCAGCACACTGCTGTGGAATCTTTTGGACAAAATATCAGGGAGGTGTTGGACTGTTGAATCAGCTGCACCAGCCATTTGGCTGTAGCACACAAAATCCAAGACTGAAGTATAGTTAGGTCTGTCCTGGAGTCACCTAGTAAGTACTGATAGTCACACTGGGCATGCTCCCACACTTAGCTAATTCCAGCATGTCTGATGCCTCATCTGCCTAAAGAATTGATATGTGAAGATATCTCAGTGCATACAGACAGCTATTTACACCCTCCACATACATCTATATAACACAGCTACATACACACACACACACGCACACACGCACACACACAGACACACACACATGCACACAGACACACACACACAGAGCTACATCTAAGTTGACATCCCTGTGATATATATTTTATATATATATAGACAGATATATATATATATATATAGAGAGAGAGAAAAGAGAGATACATGGTATATATGTGTGTGGGGATGCACTGATGTCCATACCTACATGCAGAATGCTGGGGTTATCACACCTACATACACAACTGTTGTCTGATGGTAAAAGACCCAGTGTGCATAATGATATAATCCACCCAAACACAGAACCCTGTGGCTGTGGAATGTCACCCTGTAGACAGACAATGGTAAGCAGGTGGTGCAATAGGTGCAACACAGGACATGGACAGGTCATGTTATCACTAGCTAATTGTTCACCTAGCAAACTTCAACCAGCCAGAAATGATGATACCGGTAACTGTACACACATAGCAGAGGTATTAACAGGTACCAACTGCAGTGACACTAGGCACAATAACAGCATAAATCAGGTGCATTCTGCAGGACACACAGGCTGTGTAAGACAAGGCTACTTTGCGTATCCTACAAATACTGTGGCTGCAGCCACTTGTACACTAGATGTAACTAGTTGTGAGTGCTATTATTACTGTGTGCTCTAGTGTGTAATAGTAGGTAGCTAGGGGTTCTAATCTCACATCAGCCACTGTGTATGTGTATGTGTGTATGTGAACAGCATTGGCTGACCCTCTCAAAACAGATAAAGTCTATGGCACATGTGATAAGTACATAATGCTATAGTGTAGACTAACAGATAGATAGGGATTCTAATCTCAATAAGGGCAAGTCTATGTGTGTGATCCCATGCAGCAGTGTGTCTGTGTGCAATGGTTATACATGTTAAGGCCCTGTGCCTACCTCCCTGCCTCCCCATTGGCCTCCTTTACAAGGCCTGCTGATGTCATATGTCTTATAAGCATTGGCTGTCAATCACAAACAGATAAGCTCCATGGTGCTATAGTGTATACTTCTAGACAGGGAAGAGTTCTTATCTCATTAAAGGCAACTCTGTGTCTATGTACAAGTGTGTGTAAAGATATCCCCTTGCAGCAGTGTGCCTGTCTTGCCTATCTTTGTGCAATGGTTATACAATTTAAGGCCCTGTGACTAGTTGCTGGCCCTCAATAGCCCACATTTACCTAGGCATAAATGCTATCTGCCACCACCTACATTTGTAGGTACAGAACACTCAGGTGACAAGTATGAAGGGTAGCATGCCTTGTCACAGGGTATGTATGCAGCATTACACTGTCCACCTCCATTCTCCCTGACACACTGTTCTACACATACACACCTAGGTAACCATGCACATATACAGCCATAATTTAATGATGTCATATTTCCTGAGCTGCTGTAGTGCCACCAAGTCTCCACAGCATAGACACTAGGACCTCTGGAATAGAAACATACACAATTCTGAGATACACCTGTCATTCTGCAACGCTACTGCCAATTTAACATCATGCAACAAAAGCACAGGTACTTTGATGTGTACTGACAACACATGCCAGCATACAGCACCTGACATGGCATAAAACTACCACACTGCAAAACATCATGTAATTCAATATAATCACCCTGTGTATCAGAAGGTTTACTATAATTTGTGTGAGCTACATTCTGTCGGCACATGTGCTGCTGAAAATAAGAATGTTGTGCACAAAATGAAAAGTGTATGTGATAGTCAAAATCACTTATGCGAATGCAGTAGTCCATTCACATAAGTGTGTTTGACTGTATGTACAGAGATCATGGTACAGTGGGAATTGGAAATTCATCCATATCCCCACTGTAGTGTAATCTCGGAGATGGAATATATTAGTAGCAGGGGGGTGAGGGGGCTATCACATGAAGTTTTCGGTGACAATGTCGACTCAAATGTCTTGATCAATTGGGTTGACATTGTGAAGTGGTCGGGATTCCGGATTCGATAGTTTACTTCAATATTGCAAATGAAAATCATTTTGTCTTTTGCAATATTGATAGTAAACTGCTTCCGATGCATATTTGCATGTCCCTGCATCAATGGTATGAATGGCAGGGATGGAGCACAGATATCTTCATATGCAGAGGATGTGCTGTGGGCGTGTCAGAGGCCTAGGCTGTGCCAAACAGTTGACATCATGTGTGTGAGTCAGGAAGGGGTGCTGGTCAGCTGGGCCATGGAGAGGTGCCATGTGTGTCTGTTGGTGACCTGCATGTGACAGTGATGTTTAAGTGTGCGTGTGTGTGTGTGTGTGTGTGTGTGTATACACAGTCAACCCAGGTGCTAGTTCTACACGTGGGTATGTTGGACAGCTGTGAACCGTACATAGCAGAGTGGACAGCTATCCATCTCTGACCACGAATACAGGAACTGGCTCTGCCAGGAGGAGCACTGTCACCACCATGCCGTGGGTCAGATATGGTGCTAGTCACTTGACAATGACTGGTGTCTGCTGGGCCCATGTCCCTCACGGGACTGCCCAGGACCATGCACCCATGGCTGGCCATGTTGTGGTGTGGACAGCACCCTCCCTTCTGCAGTGCTGAAGGTACTGTCACTACAGGACCATGATTGTGCATGGCCACATGGACTCTTAGAGGCTGTTGTTGCTGACCTATGTCCCCATGTCTGACGCCCTATTCCTACAGATGTTCCAGCACAGAAAATGTGCAGTTAAGGACTGATAATGTCTCAGCCCACTGTCAGTTCACTACATCAGTGAAATGATCCATGGCATCACAAATGTGGAGGGAGTCATAGATGTCAAACTGTGCTAATTCTTTGATCCTGAGCATCCATCTGGTGTTGTGTTCGGAATGTACCTGTGCCTCCATTATGGACCGACACATGAGTCGAGTTACCCATGATGTCACACCTGGGAAAGGAGGTGGATTGGTAGTAGTCTTTCTTTGAGCACTCTTATCAATCTGCCTGTGTGGGACCTCACCAGGTCTCTGGCTATGGCTAATGTCTACACTCACTGATGCCATTAATGCCACACTCTCCTGTTTGATGCCACCACACTCTGTCTGATATATGTGGCTGCAGGGGACCGGGTATGAGTGGGCATACTGACTGTATGCAGGGAAAATGAGGGAGGAATGGGATGTCAACCCATGGGACACATTCAGCCCCCAACAACCCCACCTGCGCCTCACTATGGCCACCATCATTATCAGAGTCCAATGAGACACGGACATCAGGTTGTGAGGGGGGACACGCTCCAACCCCCACGGTCATCTGTAATAAGGAAGACAAAATAAGTACATTACTGCTTGCACTATTATGTATGGAGATCCACACACACACACACACACACACACACACACACACACACACACACACACACACACACACACACACACACACACACACAGGTGAGCAGCCACAACTGCATTACACATACTGCATCTTATTTCTGATCCCATGCAGAATACACAAGCAGACTACAACATACACAGGCCCTTTATAACATGCACTGCAGCTATGTCCGGTTAATGTTCCCACTATTATACACCTGTGAGTTAAGCAATATATCAGTGTATGTGATAGACCTACACCTAAAACACAGTGCACCCATTGTGAGCATACTACTGCCCCCTATATAAGAGACTGCATAGACCATCTCTAAAATAAGTGCAAATGTGTTACTGCTCCTGCAAATACACAACTGTGATTACAGATTCAATGTACTTCAGTTAACCCTTTTGAAACTGAACATATAAGTGTTGTACTCTGGCTAACCATATCAGTTGTGTCTACAGCAAAATGGCAGCCTTTAACATTCTTAGGGTATATATGATCCTTAAAAAACAGTATCACACTCACCGGGTACAGGACCTTGGACTCTGGCCACACCCGACATACCTATAGAAATGTGAGGGAGAGGTATTGTCAGCAATAGCAAATGTGGCATTGTTACAGGATGTGCATGTGCGTATATAACATGTACAGTAGACAATGTCATACTGCATACATTGCTGACATTCTGAGTATGCATGCACAACTGTGCATTAAAGCTAAATCCCCCCAATGCAGATAGACCTGACACCATGTACTGCTATGCAGAGGATACCACAATGACTGATACAATATTACAGGGATGAACACAGGAGGTTTACCTAGATGCTCCTCTGCTGTGGATGCTGTGGCACCCACCTCCAGGATGTATGGGGTGATGGATGCTTGGGAACTCGTTATTGATCCCAGGTTTGCCAGGAATTCCTCTGTGGCCGAGAATGGTTGTTCTGCAGCAGGCCCTCCACCGATGGCAACATGGTCCCTGGCCACAGTAGCAGCCCTTTGCTATGCAGCATTGACCATATCTGTTGGCCAGTGTAAGACCTGATCATAGGGTTCTGTCCTGCAGCTCTACTTCTTTATTGCTGTGATGAGGTCAGCCCAAAGTGCTGCACATTTTTTACAATGCTGGTGACTCCTGGACAGCAGAATGTTGTGATGCAGTCTGAGGCCATCCAGAATAACATTATTTTGAGCAGCTGAAAATGGCAGGTGCCTCGGTCTATACATTCTTTCTAAAAGACAAGAAGAAGGAAACACATCATAGGACCAAATACATTGCTATCCACTATGTACAGACCGTGCACATCCAAATTGGCCTGCACTATCCCCTGCTACCTCCCACATCATACCCCGCAGTCTATCAACACACTATGTATGTGGCTATCAGCAACATAGTAACAATACCAATTATGTCCCTGTGTGCCAAGACAGAGTGTGCTATATGTCTCCACAATCTCAACACCATCTACTGTGGTGTGTCCCCTATGGGCAATGTCCCTGTACCATGTCATACAGCCACTGTCAGAAAAATAGGTGTGTGTTATTACAAGTATATGGGGACAGTCCAGCAACATCAGTGTGCCACAATGACAAACAGCAATGCAAACATGCTGTAGGGTATCTTCCCTGTAGGTATCCTATTTCTCCCGTACACAGATGTTTGCAGAATGTGTACATGTGCCTGATATATATGGTTCTTTTGCCACAAACGTGGATGTCTGGTTGTTCTCAGAATATAGAGAATCTGGCTGTCACACACCAAAACCCTCAGAAAACAGTTATGCTACAGTAATATCTGTTACTGTATTCACAGCCTTACTTTGTATGACCAATATGTTGCTGAGGTTGGGCCTGTGTCCCCACACTAATAATGGCTATGACCTGAATTCTTACTGTAGGGAGTTGTCAGGTATTCTTGCCATAACTCTCAAGTGATGACATATGAATGTTGACAAAACAATGACCTAGCCAGTGTACATCAGGGACAGCAAGGGACAACTTTACAATGTCTGAACTATTCCTGTGTGACATTCAGAGACTGAGAGGAGCTGAATGACAGTACATCATATGATATAACAGCTGTGTCCAGTAGCATTTGGACAGGAGCCAACAGTTGCAGGAGGGAGTGAGAGGACCACAGCTGTGATTTAAGTCACAGCAGGCACATTTGAGAGGAATGTCTGCAGCTGTTGGACAGCAGAGTATCACCAACATGTCATTCTCAGGGACATACTACAGGCCTACTGTTGTAATCCTTATTCCCCATAACTGCATCCTCCCATCTGCGTCCCATTATATGGGGACTTGTATTCCATACATGGCATAGCGAGGTAATCCTTTTGTGAACAAATCCTTAAGAAAAATGCTTCCTAAATCACAGTCTGTCTTGGTAAAGCAAGTTACAGACCTGTTTTCTATAGGCAGCTGCTTGTCTTTAGTAGGTAATGCTCATTAACAGGTACTTGCTTGAGCACCAATCCGTGACGCAGACTTGCTAATTGCATCCAGAACAGCTAGGTTCCGCTTTCATTAGCCAATAACATGGCACAACAGTGCAATATGTAAGGCCTTCAGGTAGGCCTTGGCCCCCTTCTTAGTCTGTGAGGTGGACATTAGTGATGCGTGGAAACTACAGCATCACAGAAGGTAGGTACAAATAATGTGCACTGTTGAGATTTATGAGGTATGTCCACAGTTTTGCATGCTATGTTTGGCCATTGTCAAATGACTTTGTGATTATCTGACAGTTCAGTGGTAAACATTGTGGGTTGAGGTCAGTAAGGGGGAAGATACATGTGAGTATCAGACATCATACCTGTCAGAATATTTATGCTGCTGCAGTAGCTGCTGAATATTAGCACTGTATGTTTTTAGGGGCAGACTGTGACATGTCCCTGTCATTTGACCTTTGCCCCCCCCTTTATGTATGGGTGTTGTGTGGATCCCTTGTTCTAGGTGGTTGTGAAGTATGGTAGGTATGTAGCAGGTAGCTTAACATACAGCTGCACATGTTTCTTGCTGCAGCTGCTGCTTTTTGCCTAGGACTCATAGTGGGGAGAGTGAACACTTTGGAGGACAGCAAGCTGTATGTGTCACTGAGAGAGCAGTGTCAGCTCTGTTGTAACAGCAGAGCCAGGGTGAGGGTACCCATAACAGTTCATTCAAGGCATGTGCTTAAGGTACATCTGCTATGTAGCACTGCCAATCTGAGAGTAGTAGGCAACATATAGGTAGGCTATACGAATATGTGCAGTGTGTCCTTACTTACAGGTCTTTGACTTGCTAACATGGGTAGCAGTTAATGCAGTAGCAGCAACCTGTTTTGGTAAAAATTGCAATGGAAATGCAACACACTGGATTCGAGCCCAGGACTGTGGGTGGGAAAATGTAGTGCATGCAAGGCATTTAACAGACTGAGCTACTGAGTCACTGCTACTGCAGGTCTATTTGCAACATATATCTGCATGCATATAGTCTGTGATACAGGAATTGCATTAGTATGTGTTTTCTGATGGGATTGAAGTGTGCCACTCAAATGTCTGTCATGATTTTTTAACCTCAATCTTTAATGTCTTGTCAGCGCTTTAGTGTACACATATGTTTTTGTGAAAACCATGCTAAAGCTAGGGGGCACAAGTGTGGACATTCTGGAACAGTCTATCCATTTGACAGCTATACCTGCTATCCCAGGCCTCACGCACATCCATTATTATTTATTTGTCTGTGTACTGGTGTAGTGATTGCATCACAGTCCCACATACACAGCCAATTTCCCCATTATATGTACCTGCAGTGTGTCAGTGGCAATTATGATATGTTGGTGGAAACACCTGTTTTTATTCAAAGTTGAGTGATCTAGTGGACTAATGCACTGTGCTGCAGTTGAGAGGGGTCTGGGCATCAAGACTTGGCAGTGGTGATTATTTTGCTGTTGTGCCCAACATTGTGAGAAACACATAAGATGATTAATGCACTTTTAAGCAAATCTGCACTAAAAATAAAAAAGAAAAGAAAAAGGGGGTGATATGAAAGTGGTGAAATGGGGGCAAACAAGAAGAAAACATACTCACAAGCAAGTAGGGTTGTGCAGGAAGGGTGTAGGAAAGGACCATAGCTTTCCATTTCTTATACAGCAACAGCTGTGCAGGTTTTACAGAATTCGGAATTTTGAACCTCACACCCCAGAGAGAGGGGTGAGGGCAACATAAATATTTTCATTAATTAATGTAATAATTACTTGTGTCCAGTGGACATGTGAAATAGAGAGCTATTTATGAGGCAATATATATTTTTTTGTGGGACAGGAGCCCTTCGAGTGGAATGTTGGGGAAGGGATATAGGTAGGTGTGGGGAATGTAGGTTGGGTAGGAGAGGTAGCATTTAAGGACAGACAAGATAGACAAGATAGCATAGAGGGGTGGTGTGTGATACATGAAGGGGTAAACACCTTGGGCAGGGAGGATGTTGTGGAATCAGAGGTGCATGTGCCCCCAGACAGCAATAGTGTGACTGAGCTGTCCACCCACTGGCAGAAAATACTGCTCCTTCACTTCTCTGAAGGTGGCTGAGCTGGAGGCTGGAGGCTGGGTGCCAGGGCCACCAGGCCCCTCTAGGTTGGCGGTTCTGCCCTCAAGCTGGTGTAGGCATTGCTGATGCCCATGATGAACTAGCCTGCACACCATCACCAGTAGTTGATTATGGGTGACAACCCTCCCTCAACCCCTGGTCCCAGGGGAGGATGGGCCCTGTCCCCTGAGGCAGTTGCATCCATAGGTGGTGCAAGGCCAGTGGAGGGGCACCACTGGCTTGGGTTCTAGACATGCTAGGACCCAGTGCCACAGCCACGTGAGGTAGGGTAGGCGGGTCGCTTGGAACCGACCTACCAGTCAAGCTGTGGTGTTGAGGTATTGCAATGTGTATAGGTTAATAATGAAAAATCATGTAGTTATAACAGCATGCCAGAACATTGCAAATAACCCAGTAATGCAATATTGCATAGTATATGGAACACAACAATAAGTAAGATACAGTCAGTATAGTAACAGCATACCAGTAACAGTTACGGCATAAGGCCAACAACATAATTAATTCAACAAGATATGTAACTATGCAACCATTGTAATACATAACAATAATAAAACACAAGGCCCAATATAATGTTTAGAGAACAACATATGTTAATAGTAAACCATAACCAATGTATAACAATAATACATTATGATGAGGATAAGGGGTTGGCAGGAGAGAGAAATACAGTCCATTAGTACCAGTATAGACCATATAGTTTGCAACTGTACTGTAGTACACTCCACAGGTCTGTCGTTCATTTATGTATAACAGTGTCCTATAGCTGCTGTAGCATGTACATACCTCTCAAGCTATCCACATGGGACAGTATGGGCCAAGCAGTAACACCTACAGGTACACAAATACAGAGGGCTATTACATGTCAGATGGACGTATATAACAACCAAGGTGAACTGTGGACTGATGTAGTGTAATTGTGCTATTGACATAATCATGTTGATGATAGGTCTGTAATAGAGGAATTAGGCTACAATGATTATAGTCCGTGGCAAAGTGACACTTGAGAGACATGTATCATGTATAGTACAAAGAGTTTACAACTATCATGTCATCCTTGGCAGGCATGGGGTTAGACTATCAGCAAACATTCACAGACACACCAGGCATATAGCCATACCAAGATTACACATTTTATTTATTTAATCTTTAATTAGTATTGTACTTGTTGCCTTTATTTTATGACATCTTTTTACATTCCTGGTCAATGCTGCTAACACCCTGTTACATCTGAACACACAAATTATTAACTCATAATAAGGTCTACTGCACACATTTACCTGTAAATCCTGTGGGGAGAACATCTGTTAGCAATACATAACTGATTCAGTAATATTTACTAGTACTTGTCACTGGATTCGAACCCTGGTCTGTTTGTGACAAAATGTGCATCAAACAGAGCATCTAATAAATGGAGCTACTCAGCCACTGGTGACTATTGACTGACTAATATTTGCCTAGAGCTCACCTGGAAACAAAGTATGACCTGGTATTACTAGTACAGTTTTATACAAGACTGCAGTGACACTTGGACACACATGCATGAGATTCCTGCATGACAGGGATACTAGGTAAACTGTACATTAATACACAGAATGCAGGTGTACACAATCAACTCTTTGTCGGTGGAAATATCTGTGACATGTACATACCATATTGGAATATTGGGTTGACTACCTGATCCATATACAGTTGCAGATAGCATATTTACAGTCTACAGCTATTACGGTTTCATACTTGCCTGCAGCAATGTGCCTCAGAGCAGGAATGCATATAGCTGAAATGCAATGGTTAACACAAGACAATACTGATATACACACTCTACCTTGGGTGTTCCTGGTATTGCTTCAGATGTTAGCGCAGAACAAATGTCATAATGCATATATCTTGTAGCACTGCTCGAAATCTACTGTTTAGCATAACAATCTTCCTTAGCTAATCTTGAGTCACTTAGTGGAATTCTTTGTGTTTTTACTTCAGAGCACATGTCATACTCGAGTTCATGAACAACAGCCCTACTTACACACATATTGCACAACACAGCTTTATTAGGGGCGCCTTCATGCAGTTATTGATATATTTTCAAGTCTTAATTGCACAACAGTTTATATAATGCAAATACTGCAATACAGCTGTAATGCCACAATTATTGCAGTAAAAACTTTATTTCATTAACATTATCAGGTTTTGTGCTTTAATCTTTATTGCACTATACTTGGCAGTAGTCAGTTATTGCAGTACAGGCCTACATCCATATTCATTGCAATACATAAATCTGTACTGTATGTACCTACTGGCAGTGATTACATTACTCTAGCTTGTGTATTTGACTACAAATTGCAAATTAATTTGTTCTCACCACACTCATGGCGCAACCTGGCCAGGCACCCTGCATGGGCTCTAGGTTGCTAGTTCTCTCCTCTGCAGCTGCAGGGAGAAAAGCACACCATTATGTGTACCTGTCTATCATACATTCAGATTGGGTATTGATAACACAATGCTAATAGTACTTACAAATATACGGGGCATTCCCTTCCTGAGCATCCTGGACCCAGGTGTCCAGAAGTTCCCTCTTCCGACACTTCAGATCATCATAATGGTGAGAGACCTGCTCACCTGTGCGGGGGATACCTGTTGCACTGATGAGATCACATGCCAGCAAGTCCCAGGCCTCTGACTTGTACTCCAATCCCTGGAACTGGCCCTGCAGCAGCTAGACATCATGATCTTTCACAAGGAGCCCAACCATGATGCTGGACTCCAGAATGCACCACCGCTGCACCTGGAAGCATGCATCCTCTCTAACACCAGCCATAGTTCCTGCACAGTTCAAAGTCCAACAGGTTATGCTGTATTCCCACCTGTTGCACTTAAGTAAGCCTGTTTTCCTGTCCTTACACAGCATTGGGCCATTTAAAAAATGCAGCTTGTCGCTTGGCACCATGCAAGCCAGCTTAGTTGAACTGAGCATTGCTTAAACTGCCACTGCTTAGCAATGCTTAGTAGTGGCACTACTACTACTGCCACTGCTTAGCAATGCTTAGAAGTGCGTAAACCAGCTAAGCGAAGCCAAGCGGTCCTTAAACAGAGTTTGTTTTAGCAGTGCTTATCATGGCTTAGCATGGCTTAGCTGAGCATGGCAGATCATGATTTAAAAATAATTGGCATAATTTATATTTAGAAAATAATTGCTTCATTTCCTTTTCATGTATTAAAACCCTGCACCTACTGTACATAAGGCCATAACTCTACCCACTTGGCTATGTGGATATGGGGAAGGCTGTTATACTTTTACATATACCTCTGAGCCAAGTTTAAGCAACACTAAGTGCTGTGCCATGCAACCCTGCTAAGCTATGCTTAAAGTTGACATTTGAATCATAAATTAAATGCATCCGGTTTCTAATTTTAGATGTCTGATATGTGTCAGTCGCTGCATGGCTCTCTGCACAAACTTAAAAAAAAAATTATTAGATTGAATTTATTGCTATCAGGCATTTGGGCAGTGCAGGGGGTGTGTTACTCACCTATGGACAAAGTTAGTGACACACTCCCTACACTGATTCAATACTGCCTCACTGACTCACTTCAGTAATGCACCTTCATTAATATGCATGGGGTGCTACTGAGGGGGATCCACATACACAGACACGGTACCTTCCATGTAGGCTCTAAACTATACCTACATGGATTCTATTAAATCTGGGGGAATGTCTAAACATAGGTTGTCGTAGGACTTTTAGAGTGGTATTCTAGTCATTATACTAATTCTACAATGTTCATCTAAAATAATGTCTAAAAGAAGGTTGTCATAGGACTTGTAAAATTTAGAGTGGTATTTTAGTCATTATACTAATTCTACAATGCTCATGTAAATTAATGTCTAAACATAGGTTGCCCTAGGACATGTAAAATTTAGAGTGGTATTCTAGTCATTATATGAATTTTACAATGTTCATGTAGAATAATGTCTAAACATAGGTTGGCCTAGGACTTGTAAAATTTAGAGTGGTATTCTAGTCATTATCCTAATTATACAATGTTCATGTAAAATAATGTCTAACCGTAAGTTGCTATAGGACTTGTAAAATTTAGAGCAGTATTCTAGTCATTACACTAATTCTACAATGTTCATGTAAAATAATGTCTAAACATAGGTCGCCCTAGGACTTGTAAAATTTAGAGTGGTATTCTAGTCATTATATGAATTTTACAATGTTCATGTAGAATGTCTAAACATAGGTTGCCCTAGGACTTGTAAAATTTAGAGTGGTATTCTAGTCATTATATGAATTTTACAATGTTCATGTAGAATAATGTCTAAACATATGTTGGCCTAGGACTTGTAAAATTTAGAGTGGTATTCTAGTCATTATACTAATTATACAATGTTCATGTAAAATAATGTTTAACCGTAAGTTGCTATAGGACTTGTAAAATTTAGAGCACTATTCTAGTCATTACACTAATTCTACAATGTTCATGTAAAATAATGTCTAAACATAGGTCGCCCTAGGACTTGTAAAATTTAGAGTGGTATTCTGGTCATTAGAATTAGGTGTAACAGCAATGCGAGACATTTGTGCCTAAGTGCAGCCTTGCTACAATCCATAGAGGGCATTTGCACTCATGCTTGGTAGCCTTGAATGAATTTATGTAAATGAAGGAGTAATGAGAATAAAATGAGAAATTATGTAAAACCTGTTATGCTAATAATCCATATTCCCTCTTGTTTGCAATTCATAATCACTTTTTTAACAAATTTCTGTAATGTGTACAAAAATGTTAGAAAAGGTGAAATAATGCCTTTTCTATCTACTTTGCATTTACTAAATATGTTTGCTGTTACTCTCAGCCTAGATATTTCTTGGTGTGAGGTGCTTGTCTTGGCTGAACCACAACCGCTTGTGCCCAGCAGTTCTCACCAGCTAAGAAGGCGGAGGTGCAGACTAAGAATTACCAATTATAACTTTGATAATCGAGAAATTCCTGATAGATTTAGGGAGGATGGGTATATTTTAAGGGCTTTAGTGAGTATGTATGGCCTACAGATGACAAATGGGGGATGTGTGTGTCCTTCCTAGAGCTTTATATACTAAGGTATGTATATCCTTCACTATACTTGCCACGGTAAACTTAGAGAAACAAAGTGGAGACATGTTGTGTATTTCTCAGGCTTCTGGCTCAAAGACACCTTCAGCAGTTCCTCATTATACTCTTGACAAGTGTGAATCGTTTCATCTATTTCCTGATGTTACCTCAGGACCAAGCCCAAACTGTGTGTGCCTTGTTATGGCATGGCATGTTTCCCTGTAGTGCTTTTTGTGACAGATTGCACCCATGCAGTCATTAGTACCCCATCAGGACCATGGGGTGAGTAATACTGAAATAGGAAAGTCTTCCATTCCATCAACAGCCAGGTAGTGTTTGATGGACGAGATGCATCACTGACATCTCTGCCCAACATCCTGACAGTGCCCATGATTCCAATATCTGGCACAAAAGCTCACTCCACCCCCTCTTACTGCATGGTAGGATGCAGCTTAGTAAATACGAAGGTCTACCATTCCATCAACAGCCAGCTAGTGTTTGATGCACAAGATGCATCACTGACATCTCTGCCCAACATCCTGGCAGTGCGCATGATTCCAATGTCAGGCACAAAAGCTCAGTCCACCGCCTCTTATTGCATGGTAGGTTGCAGCATAGTCACCTTGTCTGTAGGTGGAAATTTTAATTATAATTATCTAGTTAGTTATTATTTTAAAAATGCATGGCTTATTACTAAACCTCCCTTCCCTTACT
This sequence comes from Protopterus annectens, assembly GCF_019279795.1. Lineage (NCBI taxonomy): Eukaryota > Metazoa > Chordata > Ceratodontiformes > Protopteridae > Protopterus > Protopterus annectens. The sequence goes on along the minus strand of NC_056743.1, from coordinate 1,873,822,868 downwards.
GTATCCCTACTTTTTTCTTTTCTTGTATTTTCCAGGTGATGCAAGCTATCCACTTGGGTCTCAGCTTATGACACCTGTTATGAACCCTATGTGAACTGATGAATAAAGACATAACACAGCCCAGTCCCAGACATGGATTGTCACTGAGAGATACAGAGTTTGGCCTGCTGAAAGCCCATTTCCCTTGCCTGGATGAGTCTTGGATGCCATTCAGTATGACCCTGCTACTGTGGGCAAGATTTTTACTGCGTGTTGCATTCTGCACAACATGGTCATCCACAGATCTGATGCTAAACTATCCCATGATGTCACTGCAGCTCTCAGTATAGGTCCTACCATGACTGATGACAATGCTGGTGGCCAGATGGCGGCAGTAGGAACAGACCCCTCATGCTGCAGGCTCGTGCACCTGGTTACAGAGGTAAGGTGGCATCTAGTCCATAACTAGGAGTCATGTCATTCATGTTTATGTTTCCTTCAAAATAGAAATACATAGAGTATAACTTATACGTGCAGTTCTATGTGTGGGCTTTGCTATGGGGTGCATGGTCTGCTGTCACTGTTCATCAGAAATTCCCTATTATGCAGTTACTCATGTAGTTTATATATTTACTGTTTATAAGATTTATGCATGACTGTCGTCTGGCATCTGTACAGAGACAGAGGCAGCATCTTGTAAGGAATAAGTACATTTTGCACTGTATTTCTGCATGTGTTTTGTGTAGGGACTGAAGTACTGTTTCTGTTGGAATGTTCATTAATTGAAAATTGGTATTGTACTATCTTTCAGAATTGATGGAAGAAATTATCTGTATTTGAATATGTACTGGTGGTTTATTACAAACCACATTTTTATGAAGTGCTGCCTTGCACAGGAAAGGAACTACTCATCACAGTTATTAACTATTATGTGTTTTAATGTTTTAAATCAAAAATAAAAAATAATTTCATGTTCATTATTTAGGTACTGCACATCAAATCCGTTCATTCTGCCATAAACACTAGACCTTGGATCATCAGAAATAATATCAGTCATCATTTGTACAGTCCAGAGGGTGAAGGGGTGACAATATTCATGTTGATGGCAAACCCTGGGTCATCAGAAGTAATATCAGTCATCATTTCTGCAGTCCGGAGGGTGAAGTGGCAGCAGTGCTCATGTTGATGGCAGAATTACTGTTACTCATGGAATCATTTTTCACAGTATGTGTTTGCCTCTTGATAGTGTATTGTACTTCATTATGCTTCTCCTTTACCCCCACATTATTATAGATTCTTTATCGACTGTTATATAACTGCCATGAATACCATAAACTTAATTAAAACTCATGCTGCTGAGTATTGCCCTTAATAGTGTTACACAGTACAGTCTGCAACTCACTCCAACCCCCCATTTTTCCACCTTATCTGTTATTGTAAGCATTAGAATAACTCAACTGAAATGCATGCTAATGAAAAGCCTCTTAATACTAATGTACATTACATTTTGTGGTTTCCCTTCCTTGCTTCTATTCTGCATACAGTATGTGTATATGTCCGTGTCTAGATGTATCTAAATATTTATCTATATCTATCTACATATATGTATGTGTATATATATATATATATATATATATATATATATATATATATATATATATATATATATATATATATACATAGGTTCATAGGTTCATACTAGGCTATCTGCCCTAGGGCATTTATAAGCCTAGCCAGAATGTGTTTGGCTTTCGCCACCCATTTTAAATTTATTTTGCTATGCCCTTTTCGAGAGTATACTGTGCCTCTATCTAACAGTGACACAGAAGTGATACCCGGGTAAACCTCGATCTCCCATCCACTCATCAAGATTCCTCTGAGAGAGTCAATGAGGACTCTGCCTAACCTGGACTGGGATTTTATTCCAGAGTGAAGGGAGCCTCTGGGTTATGAATCTGTCCCTCCAGCATGTCCTATTTATTTCAGTGCTGAGGTTCAAGTCTCGCGCGTGGCCTCGATGGGAGATGGGATTTGGATTTTCTGAGGTGCAGCATGTCCATTAATTCCGGGTTGGACATGGCTTTATCGTCAGGCACAGATCTCCTCTGAACAGGCGGTATGCCACTGAGTAGAGCTGGAGTTTCTTTTGGGCAGCATATGGCATCTGTTTGAGCCTTTGATCCTCTTGGTGAGGTACTTTGGGGTCTTTCCAGTTGCTGCAGGTGTCTGGTAAGGTACATCCCAAAAGGGCATTGTACTCAATTATGGGCCTGATGAGGGATGAGTAAAGACGATGACCTCCCTGATCTAGATGTGAATCCCTTCATGATTAGGTGGGCTATATAAAATGTTTTTCTAACCACTTTGGCCGTGGTTGTCAAATGATATCAACTTGGGTCCCCAGGTCCCTAATTACTTCTTCTGTACTATATATATAATAATGTGTATATATATATATATATATATATATATATATATATATATATATAATAATGTGTATATATATATATATATATATATATATATATATATATATAATATGTATATATATATATATATATATATAATAATGTGTATATATATATATATATATATATATATATATATATATATATATATATATATATATATATATATATATATATATATATATAATAATGTATATATATATATATATATATATATATATATATATATATAAAATAATGTGTATATATATATATATATATATATATATTTATATATATATATATATATATATATATATATATATATATATATATATGTATATATATATAATGTGTATATATATATATATATATATATATATATATATATATATATATATACATATATATATATATATATATATATGGCTCTCTGTGGCAGTGACCTGAACCTAAATAATGTCACAGCACATTTTAGCTGGCAGCCAATGCTTTTTTTCTGTTTCTGGATTTAGCATGTCCATGCATGAGGCATCCCTTTGCACAGGCATTACAGTGTGCACTCTTATCTCTGAAATCATGCCATCCTCCCGACGTTGTTGCTGTTGTTGATGACATACAGTGTTCCACTTTCTTTATGCTTTCTCATAAATAAAATTATATTATCATCATTAACATCCATTCTGCTGTTGACATAATTGGTTATACAACAAGTGAAAAAAAAATAATGTCTAAGAACAAGAGAGTACTGACTCAAGAGAGGAAGGACACCCTCCACAATTTGAACAAGCAAATTCGATATCTTGTAAAGTCCTCGAAAGCCAGTTATGAAGTTAAATAGCCTCCATAGCTAAGGATATTCACAAGGCATTCTTTAACTATGTCAGAAATCTAAAAGGGAAGGCCCAGCTTTGTGCCAAACTAGCGGTGGCCGGTACCACTCATACTGACCCAGAGGACATCACCAACCTGCTAGCAGACAGATTTGGTGCCAACTTCACTTCCCACCAGACATACTCCAAAGCATACTGTCACCAGTCTTCTACCTAGTATCTCCAAAGATCAGGTCAGAATGTCAGTCTCCATGGCCAAACACAGCCTCTATGGGATGGGATAGTATCCCAAGGTGCCTACTAAATGGTCTAAAACAGGACCTTGTGGAACCACTTGGCACTCTCTTCAACCACACTCTATAAGTACTGGCTTTGTCTCAGCAGAGTGGAAAACAGCAATGGTAATCCCCTGTGCAAAAGTGGACCTTCAACTGATTAGGAACTATAGACCCATAAGCCTAACCAGCCTTATCTGCAAGGCCATGGAGAGAATCATCATGGACCTTATCAACAAAGATATAGGTGACCTTTAAACTCTTGACCCGACTCAATTTGGCATCTTTAATGGTAGATCATGCTTATTAAACCTGGTGGACTTCTTCAAGAATGTCACCGAAGCCCTGGATGAAGGCAAAACAGTACATATAGCCTACTAAAAGATTCCATGTTAACTGTGAATTTATTGAAATGTATCACTTTTAAAATATTGCACATACTGAGTACACAACCGTTTATAATGTTTGTTTGCAAATATACAGCAGTATTGCACATGTCTGTGTCTTGATCATTCATCAGTCATTTTCCCAGTGCATATTTCTGAACTGTATATATTTGCACAGAATGACCAGATGTTTGCCACATTTTTTTGGACCATTTATCATAACAAGGTGGTTTTCTGGCAAATTAGTGGCAAATCATTACAGATTGTAGTTAGAAATTAATGACAAACATTTGAGTTTCAGACTTCATTGTCTTCATAAAATACAGGCTAATACAAATCCTGTTATTCTGTCAATTGTCTATGTCTTTCAGACAGAAATACTTTAAAACTGTTCTCATTTTTAGGACTTTGTCCCACTTCTATTTATCTCATTATCCAGATTCCTTGCTCTAAAAGATTTAGAGGTATGGCCCAGTAGTCTTGGATATACAGTGTGTACACAGGTTCATAGATTAGTACTAAGCTAACTGTCCTTGCAAGCCATTTTAAGCCTAGCCAATTATCCCTTGTGAGACTCAAACCCTGCACCTTGTGCTAGCAAGGCAAACACTTTAACCATTAGGCCACCCTCCCAAAAGCATTTGACATCACTGCATTTATAATGTCAAAGGATATTCACTGGGAATAATATGATATACAGTTGCCAACTAAGGAAAGGCAGGTTTGATGACACAGAAAAGCACCAACTGTTCTTTTGGGGGTGAGAGAACAAAGATGTGAGTTTACTACAGCACTAACAAGACTGTGTTGGTCTGGTTGCTCTACATGTCTGGCATCCTGCCTGTTGTATCATTTAGGTATGGTTGATAATTGTTATCTGTAATGCATCCCTAGTACAGTTGTAAAGTGATTTATTACTATGGTTTTAGCCTTCTAGATGCAGAGTCTGTGTGTTATGGCTTGTCTGATAGCCAAGTCAAGGACTTACTGAGAATAGCTACGTGTGCCTACAAACACACCTGCTGCTGGTTACTTCTCTGAATCATCATTGTTCGGTGTCTGTGGTGACCTTGGCCTTATTGGTAGGATGTGTACCCCATCCCCTTCATGATCCTGCTGAAGCTGTTCACACTACATTAACTTGGGTAGCATGCACATACAATGAGCATTCAGTGACATGTCAGTGGATATTAATCGAGCCCTTGGCCATGGGTATGTAGGACTGGCAATCTGAGTTTGGTAGCTGGAAAAGATGATCTGTGGCATTTCTGGTTGGAATGTGTGTCTCATTACGGTGTTCCTCTGTGTGTGTGTGTGTGTGTGTGTGTGTGTGTGTGTGTGTGTGTGTATGTGTACATCTCTGATTGGTTCCCTCTGCCATGCCTTCAGTGTATAGCATGCATCCACAACAACATGAGCCTTGGAAATATTACCCATAGCACAACTCTGGTGCATTTGGGTAATGTGGCACATAAATAAGTGGTGCTAAATGCAAGGGTTGTCAGCACACACATTCCAAATGATTTCTATGGCATTACACATGACTTTGTATTTATTTGAGTGGTAGCTCTTATGGTTAATTGAGAGCCTACCATGTTCCCCATGTGTTGTTCTCATGTGTATATGACTGTGATGTATAGCACACATTACTGGAGATTACTGTGATATATGTTACAGTTGTTGTACACTTCTGACCCTCTCCTCAGAACTTATGTTAAAATATATGTGCTCTCTGACTTGTTGTAGTATTGCATGCAGGAATGTTTGGCAAATCCTGGATGCTGATGTCTATGACAGACCAAGCATGTCCCCTGGTAGTCTGTTAAGGGTACTGGTGGAAAACAGAATAACTTCAACACATACCTTATTTTCCATTGGAACAGCTTCCCTGCATTTGTCTCTGTATCTGACCCAAGGCTGCCAGAGGTCCCACAGTTCCTCTACTGTGTTGTTAGCCAGCCAAATCATCACCCCCTCTGTCATTGGCTATTTGCAGCAGCAGCACTGCTTTCAGCCTGTAGCACATACAAATGTATATTAAATGTAGCTGCTACTTACAATCTGTCAGTCCTCATGTTGTATCTGTACCCCACTATTTTCTCATGCCACATATAAGAAAGGGAATGGTTTCTACATTGACACCTTATATCTTGTTATATCTTATTGATTAGCTTCATATGATTGGTTGATTAGCATGCAATGCAGCTGTGTATGCTGCAATTAGCATCTCTGAAGGACAAACAACATCAGATGCATTAGTAATGTACACCATTAAATCACTTAAACATTTATTTTGGAGCAGTATATTGTGACAGAGGAGTATTGTACTCCATCAGGTATGTATCCATTTTTTTAACTAAATAATTCAGACGTTGGAATGTACTTAGAAATAATGTGAAGTATATCAGTAACAATTTGTTAGAACTGTACTAAGGACATTGGCTTGTTTTCCAGACATTTGAGAGGTACTGAGGCTGTAGAGTAGGCCAAAGGTCTAATGCTGTATGATAGCTATGCACACGTTTCATGGGTATTTACTTTGAGTGCACTTGTAAAATCACACTGTTGTTTAGCTAGCACATTTGTCCCTTAGCCTGTTTTTTTTTTTTTTTTAGGGGGGGTGAATTCCTGCTATGGCACAATTTAGAATGGACTGCTGTGTTAGTTGTGTGAGCATAAGTGAGTATCTGTTATGGCACAAAGAAAGCTATGTTCCTCATTCTACTGTCTTTTTTATAGCCCCCATGTTATTTGTTGACCAATGTGGAATATTCGAATTGAAATCAACTATTGCATACTGACAGCCTTCCTGTACTGCTTTATCTGTACACAGTTTTTTTTAATGATGTGATCCTTGTATGTGCTATCATTATTTTGTCTTTCAGAAAAACAAAATGCCTGATCACTGTAGGCCACCATTCTCGGCCGCAGAGAATGAAATCATAATTGATGTATTATGTCAACATCATGCAATCCTAATGTCCAGAGGCTGGGCCAATATGTCAGAGAGTGCAACCCTGTGGGACGAATTGCTACAAAATGTTAATGCTACTGGCCAACACAATTGCACCTATAAGTAGATGCGACACAGAGCTGCCAACATGATTCATATTGCAAGGAGGCATGCTGCTGAAGTTGCACATGATTGTCAGGTCACTGGTAGTGGGCCTGCAGCAGAATAACCTCTCATTGCCACTGAGAAATTTCTGGCAAACATTGTTACAGAGAACAACTCCCAACAGTCCATTAACCGATATGTTCTGGACGGGGGTGCCACCCCAGCATCTCAGGAGGAGCTTCCAGGTAGGCTTTGGTAAATCATCCATCTAATAGTGTTGCATTCATTTTGTAATAGTGTATCTAGTTTATATAGCTTCATAGATGTTTGCTAGACTAACGACCACAAGGGCTGTTTTAAGCCTAGCCATGCATCCCAAATCTCTGACAAGTTCTAATACACTTGATAAGTGTAAGCATGGGTCTGGGAGATGAACCATTTACAGGTTACCTGTGTCCATTAGAAACATAGGTGCCAAACCAGGGACGAATTTGCAGTTTCTCATCCAATTGTCCAAGTTGCATTTGAATTGGATTAGGGAGGAACTCTACTTCACCTGGATGGGGAGTCTGTTCCATAGACGGGGTAGTATCTGGGATACATACCTATCTCTCCACCAGGTCCTAGTTATATCACAGGCAAGGCTTAAGTCTTTAGAATGTGTAATTCTGGTGCTGTTTGTTTTGTGGATATGCAGGAGGTTCATCAGAGTGGGGCCTGACAATGGCCTCTATGCAAAAAAAAAACAAGTAATCTCTGTGGTATCTCCAAAGTTTCAAACAATCCACTAAACAGGTATAGTGAGTCCAAAAACAAAGCAGTGTAAGAAACTTCTCTGTGTGGAAGATTTTCAATCCATATATATCTAGTTAATCAATGTATATTAATCAGATAATGGTAGTAGAAGTAGCGAACTTAAACTCGTCCTAAGTGAAAAAAATAATAAAAAAATATATAATTTGAAATATTATACAGAATTACTAAGTATTTAAAAGTAATCCAAGCAGAGTAGACAGTCTCTTTCCAGTTGAAAATCTTTTATTAAGTTACTTTATTAAGGCTAGATTACTATCTATGTGTGTCCGTAAGTCCCTAACTACTGGGTCAACTCTAAGGGGTGTTGTCAATATGATAGTTACCAGGGATGGATAACTTCCCAGAGGATACTATTATGCATTTCTTGGCATTTAGTTTTAGTCTATAGCTCTGACACCAGTTGTTTGTCTCTGTCAGCCCCTCCTGGAGAACATCTGCGTCAGTGTAAAATTTCATGACAGCTTCTAATTTGCAATCATCTGCAAATTTAGTCAGCCAGAGACCACGGACATTGGACTTGACTTCTGAGAAGTAAATGCCCAAAAGGAGCGGTCCAAGGACTGATCCCTGAGGGACTCCACTTGTCACTGGCCTCTTTGTAGAGGTGGACTCCCTGATTCTAATTTCCTGGGTCATGTCTGTGAGGCAGTTGCCTATCCACCAGGTGACATACGGGTTTGTACCTAACCTCTTGAGTTTGTCAACAGTGCCTGAGTAGGGTATTATGTGAAATGCCTTGACCAGGTCAAGGTAGGTAGTGTGAATGATTTTGCCCTCATCCATTGCTTTGGTGACCTTCTCAAAGAAGTCTACCAGTTGAGAAGACATGATCTGCCCTAAATGAAACCAAACTGGGTTGGGTCCAGTGGCTGGAGGTTTACTATATCTCGATTGATCATCTCTGTGATAATTCTTTGCATGGCTTTGCATACAAAACTAATGAGACTTTTGGGTCTGTAGCTTCCAGGGTCTGTAGATGGTCCACCTTTGTGCAGAGGGATGACTGTTGCCTTTCTCCATTCATGAGGCATGAAACCTGTTTGGAGGCTACAGTTAAATAGCAAGTCCAGAGGCCCTGATTGGTCATGTTTCATGCTATTTAGAAGGCATCCTGGGATATTGTCTGGGCCCACTGATGCAGTGTTTTTAGTCTTAGATAGAGCATTAAGGACCTGTTCCCTAGTGATAGTAGGGGGAGTTATATTTGATGATATTTCCTTAGGGAAGGTTGAGGGGGAGAGAGGAGGTTGAGGAGGGAGAGAGGTATCAGGTTCTTTTTTTTTGGTGTTGTTACTTCAAATGACTGCATTTTTAAGGTCATTTAGAGGTTGTCAGCCACATTCCTGTTAACATTGCATTTACTGTACATATAGAATATTAAATGTATTACCCCCGTTACAGTGTTAAAGGCGGTACTCTTGCCATTACTTCTACCTTTACTTTTTTCAGGACTGTCAGGAATCCACATATATAAGGCTCAAGCAGTTGGTAAGCAGAATACATTTATGTCACTAAGATGTATGCCAGCATATATCCTAAAGTTTGATCTCAAACATGCTGTATGGGTTGCTGTATTGTATGCATACTTGTCAACTGTACAGCTATTTGCAGACACTCCAGATGTGTGACTCATACCTGTGGCTGGTATGTAAGATCATACTGACTGATTTGCAAACTACTGACAGGTCATTAAAGTTTTGAGACATTAAATAAGGACAGAAATTCAGAATTCAGATTGCATGCTCATCAGAAATGTCACAGTGAAGAATCTAAGTATGGCATGGATTGACTACAAAAAAGCATTTGATAGTATCCCACATTCATGGATAAGGGTTCTTAAATATGTATAAGATACACCCTACATTGATCGATTACATTACAGTGACCATGAAACAGTGGCAGACCACTTTGCAATTAAGCCATGATAAATGACAAATTATTAATCCAGGGATAAAATTCAAAGGGAGATCACCACTACTATTCTGGCTTGCCCTTAACCCATTAAGCTGTCTAGATAACAGTTTAGGCCATGGCTACAGTTTGGCTCCTAGAAAACAACAAAGTATAAAGACTTCTTATTTTCTCTGTGTAGATGATGATTTAAAACTATATAGCTCATCAGATGAGGAACTGAAAGCACAACTGCAAATTGTCAAAATGATGTCAGAATGTCATTTGTCTTGATAAATGTGCAGAAGCAACCTTTAAAGCAGGAAAACTGTACCACCAGGAAAACATCAGTTTGGGACAAGAATGTGACATAACAGAACTTGCAAGAGGGACTGTATAAATATTTGGGAATTGATGAAGTATCAACAATAAAACATGAACAAATGCAAATAAAACTTAGCAAGGAATACTTTAGAAGACTTAAATTAATCCTGAAAACAGCATTGACATCTAGGAACAAACTTTAACCTATAAACCAGTTTGCTCTTCCTATCCTAACTTACATTTTGGAGTGATTGGCTGTCCCCAAAACATATTGGATAGATTAGACAGGAAAACAAGAAAGATGCTTCATGCCCATCAAATGATTTATAAAAATCAGTGCATACCAAGATTATATTTTCCCCATTCCGAAGGAGGGATGGGTCTCCTTGAAATCGATTACATGTATAGATCTGCGTTTGTGGGAACTGCAAACATATCTGCTGACCTCACAAGACCCAAATGTAGTGAAAGGTTTGAAACATGAGGAGACTAAATCTAAGATTACTGCTCTGCTTAGTCTAGCAGAAGCATATCGGAGTCAAGCAGGAATTGAAATCAAACCAGAAGTAGATAAAAATCAGGCAGCAACTGAATATGCCAAAAAACAAAAGAAAGAATATAAGTGGAAGGATCAGATGATAAGGCAATAAATGTGGAAAATGCATAAATATAGCTGCAAGTATAGAAAACATCTGGAAGAACCTCATTCTGATCAGGATTGAATGCAGCATTGGTTAAGGAGATGCAAATTTAAACCAAGAGGTGAAAGGTTAATATTGGCAGCCCAAGATAATGGGATACATACACATTAGTTTACAAAGTCCATTGAAGATGTGGGAGAAACAAACAAATGCAGGTTTTTGTAAAACAGAATTGGAAACAGTTGCACACCTCGTTGCTGGCTGTGACATAATAATGGCAGAAGAACTGTATACTGAAAGGCATAGTAATGTGGCAACACTGCTGCACTGGGGATTGTACAACATTCATAGGTTCATAGGTTGGTACTAGGCTATCGGCCCTAAGGCCTATGCAAGCCTTGCCATAATAATTCCCTGGAAATTTTTTCCCACAATAGTTACTTCTCTGGGCCCCTGTCTAGCAGAGCGACTGACATGATCCCCGGGGTGAATTTCCTATCTCCCATCCAATCATCAAGGTTCCTTTTGAAGAGGGCCAATGAGGTGTTCTGCTTGACATGTATGGGCAGTCTATTCCAGAGTATGGGGAGTCTCTGGGTCCGGAACCTATCCCTCCAGCATGTTTTGTTCATTGTGATGATAAGGTTTAGATCCCTGGAGCGTGTGGCTCTGAGGGATTGGGATTTCTTTAAGTGGAGCATGTCCAACAGCTCAGGGTTTGACATGGCCTTGTATGTTAAGCAGAGATCGCCTCTGAGTAGACGATATGCCACAGAGTATAGCTGCAGTTTTTTTAGACGGTCAGCATATGGTATCTGCTTTAGGCCTGTGATTCTTTTAGTGAGGTATTTCTGCGGCCTTTCCAGCTGTTGCAGATGTCTTGTGAGGTACATACCAAATGGGGCATTATACTCTATAATGGGTCTCATGAGGGACGAGTACAGTGGGACAATGACCTCCTTTTTTCTGGATGAAAAGCCCTTAGTGATGAGGTGTGCCACATAGAAGGATTTCCTGACTGTTGTTGTGATGTGGTTATCGAAAGTGAGACCACTGTCCACTTGTGTCCCAAGTCTCTCATCACTTTCGATGTTTAGTGTCCTGCCACCTCTATGTGGTAGTTCATCGGTACATGTTTTTTTCCAATGGGGATGACTTTACATTTCTTGGCATTAAGCTTGAGCCCATGGCTCTGGCACCAGGCATCTGTTTCTGTAAGGCCCTTTTGTAGAATATCCATATCATTTGGGGATTCAATAATGGCTCCCAGTTTACAGTCATCTGCAAACTTTGTTAGCCAGAGTCCCTTAGTGTTGGCCTGTACTTCAGAGAAGTAGATGCCAAACAAGAGTGGTCCCAGGACTGAACCCTGAGGTACTCCACTTGTCACTTGTCTGGAGCTGGATTTGGAGTTGGCTACTTTTACAGTCTGGGTTCTGTCAGAAGCCAGTTGGCAACCCATCGAGTGATGTAGGGATTTATGCCCAGCTTAGTAAGTTTATCTATGATTCCAGAGGGGGGGTGGTGTCAAAGGCCTTGGCGAGGTCCAGATAGGCTGTGTGGCCCTCCTTACTCTCGTCCACAGCTCTGGAGACCAACTCGAAGAAGTCAATCAGATTCAGGAGACAAGATCGGCCCTTCACAAACCCAAATTGGGTGGGGTCCAGTGTCTGGAGGTTGTCAATGTCTTTGTTTATAAGTTCCATGATAATGCGTTCCATGCCCTTGCAGATCAGGCTTGTCAGACTGATGGGACGGTAGTTCCCAGGATCCCAGGTGGATCCTCCCTTGTGGAGCGGGATAACTGTAGCTGTGCGCCACTCAGTGGGCACAAAGCCTGAGGGGAGGCTATGATTAAACATGACACTTAGGTGGGGTGCCAGTTCATTTTGTAGTTCATGTAGTACACAGCCTGGGATGTCTTCTGGTCCCATGGATGCTGTATTCTTAGCTTTGGAGAGTGATGTTTCTACCTGTGTGGCTGTGATTATCGGAATTTGGCAATCTTTTGGTATTGAGATGGGCCCTTTAGTGGGTGAGAGGGGAGTGAAGTTGGCACTAAATCGATCTGCCAGGATATTGGCAATATCCTTGGGATCAGTATATTTAATGCCATTCTGTTGTAGCTCAGAGCAGATCTGAGCATTGCCATTTTGATTCTTGACATAACTATAGAATGCCTTGTGGTTGTCTTTGGAATCTTTGGCAATTTTATTTTCGTAACTAGCTTTTGAGGATTTTATGAGGGATCTCATGGTATTGAAGAATGTCTCTGCTCTTTCTAGTGTGTACTGGGAGTAGTACTGTATTTGTTAGTTATGTTTATTCCTCTAACCGTGTGTGTTGTTCCACTTTCCTTTATTATCTCAAGAATTGAGCTGATGCATGAAATTTCATTTAGGCTACACATGTAGTTCTAAGATGACTTTGACTTTGAAGTGGGTGAAACAAACTGGAAACATGAGCCACAGAGCATCATAGAAAATGATGAAGTCTACATCACATGGGATCACCTATTATGAACAGTTCAAAAGACAGATGCTAGAAAACCAGATGTAGAGGTCCATGAAAAGAAGACAAAAGTATTATTTTATTTTATTTATTTTACATTTGTTGACCGGGCTAGTCTAGCTGGATATATGTCCATTTTCAGTAGAGGCCCGGGGAGAAAAGCTCCACACAATTCAAATAAAGTTCACATCTACAGAAATACATATTTAGAATACAAATATATTTTCTTGAACAGAGAAGAGAAATAATAAGAGGTTGCAAAATTTATAAAGTACATAACGAAGGTTACACATATTTGAAAATACAGTATAGTTAATAAGAAGTTACATTTAAATGTTACTAAAGAGTACTAGTTAAGAGAAGAAAAGAAAGCAATAGCGTTGATGTAGGTAAGAAAGGAAGATAAGGAAAATGAAATGGAGAAGCAGTTAGGTAATAAATCTAGAAGTAATATGAGTCACTTTAAAGAATCCAGTACTAGCTAGGACTGTGAAGGAGAGGAAGCATAGTAGTATTTAATATGAAATAGATTTAAAGAACAGAGGCAAATTAGTTAGAAAGATGAAGTAGATTCAGAGATGAGAAGGTTGATTGATTCAGGTAATAATGGATAAGTTGGTCAGTCCGGTTTAGAACAGGGGCACATCTAATGTGTTTTCAGGAAGAGCTTAAGTTTATTTTTAAACAGAGTAGTAGAGGGAAGTGTGGTAAGTTCAGAGGGAAGTAGGTTCCAGGTTTTTCCAATAGAAATAGAAAACGGTGAGTCTCCAGCTCTATTATTTGATTTGTTAATGTATACAAGAGATTTTTGTGATGATCTTAGGGACTTAATGTTAACATAGGGGTGAATAAGATTAGATAGGATGGGTGTTTTGTCAGGTTGATAAAGTATTTTGTGGATGATGGCCAGGTGATTATATTTCAGATGCTGTTGAAATTCAAGCCACCCAAGATGCTTTAGATTAATACAGTGATGTGTTCTATATGGATTACCTGTGGCAAATCTGGCTATGCTATTATAGGAGTTTTCTAGTTTCTTAAGGTTATTTTTTGACAGATTGGTAAATATGGGTGAGGCATAAAGAAGGGTGGAGATAAGATGTGTGTGGGCAATGGTTATTCTAGTTGCAGGAGTGAGGAAGGATTTAATCCTATAAAGAGAGCCTATTTTTTTATTGGCAGTTTTCAGAATGTTGTTGATATGGGCATCAAAGTTTAGGTTATTATCTATGGTGATACCTAGCAGTTTGGTAGTTTGATCTTGGGATATAAGTGTACCGTTATGGGATGATACAGTGAAGTCTATTGGTGGAGATTTACTGGTAGGTGTAAAAAGGAGAAGTTTAGTTTTTTTAGGGTTTAATAAGAGACAGCGTTTTGTAAACCATAGTTCTACAGAGTTAAATGTGTCTTGAGATAGGGAGTGAAGTTCTGATACAGATGAGGCAGAGCATATAAGTGTAGAGTCATCTGCATATTGGATGCATGTAGCTTGGGGAACTACTTGGTGAAGGTCATTGATGAATATAGAGAACAGGAGAGGGCCCAGTATGGAGCCTTGAAGAACTCCAATATTAAGGTAGCTGGGTAGAAAGAACGTTGTTCCAGAGTACAGCTTGATAGGAATGGAACCATTTTATAGCTAGTGAGTCAAGAGACAGAGATTTGAGAATGTTTATGAATATAGTATGATTTACCATGTCGAAAGCTTTAGACAGGTCTATGAAAAGTGCAGAGGAGAGCATGTTAAGGTTTCGGTTGTCATTGATAGTGTCAATACTATCCAAAAATACTATACAAAAAAGTAGCATTGATCACTGAAATCACTGCACCCAGTGACTACAGTGTCTTACATACAGAGCGACAATGAGTCATAAAATATCAGGATTTGTAGGCAGAAACAAGAGCAATGTGGAAGAAAGATACTCGAACAGTTCCAGTAGTAGTAGTAGTAGAAGCAATGGGTCTTAAAGAATCTAAAATCATATTTAGATATGTTACCAATGCACATAACCCCATAAGAATTGCAGGGGAGTCATTACTGGACACATTGCAGGTACAGCGAAGAGCACTTCTGGCTGACATCAAAGATTGAAACATTGCTAATTTCATGAACTTTAATCATAGTTTGGCTTAGGAATGGGGGTCCATTCCCATCATCATATTAGAAACAGAAAAGATTCAGAGAAATTAAAAAAAAACAGTGAGAAACAATACCTGTTATTGTATCACCTTACGAGGATTGTAAGGGCAATATGTCACAATGGTTCCTACTCTTGGGTCTTTGTCCACCCATTCATGGATTTGTCCATATATCTTGCTGTAAGAGGTTGAGAGATATGAATGTCTATAATAGTGACAGCAGTGTGACTTAACATGTATTACAGCGTAGTAGTGCAGGTATTAATGTATTCCTGTTTTCCAGTCTTTTATCACAGGTGAATATAGCAGCGTTTTTTTTTTCAAATATAATGTTTATTATTTCTAAGGAAATTTAACATAAAATTTATAAAACAGCACATAAAATAATAGTGAGCAAGTTTACACTGCACATTGTATTATAATGTTATATTTGGGTTGAAGAACATCTATCTGTAGATAATTTCATTTATGTACAAGTTGGTAATAGTAACAATTTAGTAAAAAAAAAAAAGAAAAGAATGCGCACCTATATGTAGTATACTTGAGAAATAAGTATTTACAGTAATCCACAGCAACAGTATTTACAACTTGAAGTGACCCTAATTATTTTGATACAGAGATAAGTAGAGAGAGAGGAAATTGAGAAAATAGAGGATGAGAGAGAAGGAGAGAAAAGAAGTTATCATTTAACTTATTTTACTTTAGGCCTTCAGTTTTTACAATGAATGGTGCTTCAAAAATTAATTATAGAATATGATTAGTATTAATATTTTTCAGCATGGATCACTTTAGTCTTTAAGTGTAATGTCCAAAACAGATTTCCAATATTTTTGGTAATATTTAGAAGCCATATTCCTGAAGTCTTCCCAAATAACTTTGTATCCATCTAACCAGTTCTTTACTATGTAGAAGTTTATTAGTGCGCATGTCATGATCAAGATATGTTTGTGCCAGATAGATTTCCTGGAGTTATATTAAGAATTGCAGTTTCTCAGGAAAGCGTCAATTTTGCATATCTTATTTTCTCCAATTTAGTTCTTAGCGAGCAACATAATTTATAGACATTTTTGCAACTCCAAAAATGTGCAAGATATCAGCCAAAACTGGGGAGCAGAATGGACAGTATGGCAAGTAACTGAGATAACATTTTTTTAATAAGACAGGTATGTAATACGCATTATTACTGATCATAATTTGAGTGATTAGATTTCTGAATGGGGTAAGTTTTAGTGTGTCTTCCATAGCTTGTCTCTTTTGTTTTGGAGTGATATTATTTCCCCATTCTGGTAATTACAAAATAGAATTGAGTTTTGGGATTTAATTTCTATTATTAATTTGTAGGCTGTAGATAGCATTTTTGATTTGTACAATTTTTAGAATTGTTTCAGTTGTGTTGATGTCTTGTTCATTTATTTTTAGATTAGATAATTTTGTTTTGATTAGATAATTTTGTTTTGATAAGGAGATTTATTTTTCTAAGTATTATATCATATTTTTTGGTATTCCTAGGCTATCTCTAATATCAGCCACCGTATTTTCTTTCATTTGGTAAATTTCCCATACTGTGATATTTTTTGTTTGAGGATATTTGTTTAAGTCTAGCATACAATTATTTAATTTTAAGTGTGGGTTGAGGTATACAGGTTGTAAGATATCAAGAGTATTTTCTAGGTGCAAAGATGATATCAACTGGCAGAAGAGTGTTATTGTATTTTTAATCAGGGGATGTATTTTAATGTTTTTGATATTATTTTGATTTATGAAGGAGATGGTTCTAGGGTTGAGTTTTTTGCAAATGTATGTGTTGGTACCATATTTTAACCCATAATGGAGACCAGTCATGATTTGATGAGACATAATATGCTATTTGGATAATTCTGTTAGCACATATAATATCATGGTAAAGTTGAAAATCAGGCAGTCTGATTCCTTCTCTTCCTTTAGGTAAGGTAAGTTTGTTGTAACTTATTCTGAAACTTTCTGGATACCATATGATTTTGAAATTTCATTTTAAGAAAAAAGTTTTTTTGGCATGATTAAGTTTAAGGTGATTAACGGATATAGGATTCTTGGGAGTATATTAAGTTTAATAATAGCTGATCTAGATAGGAGGGAAAATTTCTCATTTTTCCATATTGAAATATCCTTCTCAATAATTGACCACGTTTTGTACAAGTTTTCTTTTAGTAATTCTTTATGTGTATGCTCGAATTGGACTCCCAAATATTTCAATGAATAATTGATTTTGAATTTAGTTTCTGGAAAGTAGAATTCCTTGTGTCCAAGGGGGGTTATTGGAAATATAGCTAACTTAACTGGATTAATTTCATAATTTGATACTAGTGCAAACATTTCAATAGATTTTATAATTTTCCCTAGATCAGTATGAGGGAGTTCAAAATAGATATTTAGATCATCAGCAAATGCTGTGAATTTTAATTGAATATCAAGAATTCTTGGAATGCGATGGTAGGTTTTTTGAGCTATAAAAAGCAATAATCATTCTAAGTATATATTAAATAGATATGGGGAGAGAGGGCATCCCTGCCTTGTCTCATTAATAATTTTAATTGGTTTTGAGGTTAACTTATTTACATGAAGGGTTGTGGCAGCAATTTTATAGAGCATTTTAACAATATCTATAAATTCTTTAGGAATATTAAATTGTTGTAATATTTTATATTGAAAAGTTAAATTTACCTTATCAAATGCTTTTGTTGTATCTAGAGACAAAGCATATCTTGGGTGATTATCTTTTACCAAAAGCTGAATCATTGCATCAAGAGTAAGTGTGTTATCCTATTAGCTAATACTGAGGATAGTATTTTGATGTCTACATCAATGAGAGTGATTGGCCTGTAGTTGAACAGATGTGTTTTGTTTGTGTTAGGCTTGTGGATAAAGACAGTTTTGGAGTTATTTATACATAGGTCTGAAATTCCAAATCTGATGATATAGTTGTATATTTTTAGTAATAAGGTTGATAGTTGAGGTTTAAATTGTTGAATTCTCCTAAAAAAGCATTTGGTCCAGGGGCTTTGCTTGGTTTTAGTTTGTCAATGGCTAATTTGATTTCATCTAATGTGAGAGGGGCTTTAAGGTTATTAATTTGTTCATCATTTACAGGTGGGAATTGTAAGTCTTTAATAAACTCTTCACATGATTCCGATTGAAGTTGTTTCTGTGGACCATATAGGTCTCTGAATATTTATTCAAATTATTCAATAATATCAGAGTCTACACATAAAGTTTTGTCTTTGTGTATAATTTCACTTATTTTTGGGGAACCATTTTTAATATTAATTAATCTAGCTAGGAATTTTGAAGGTTTTTGAACCCATTCTGCTTATTTATGAAGCAGTTTTAATTCAGTAATAGAATATTGCTCTGCTTGCAAGGAGTAAAGTTGTTTCTGAAAGTCAAGCATGATGTTTTCTATTTCTTAAGAATAGTTACACTGGAGTTGTATCTACTTGTTTCAATTTTTTTTTTAGGTTTGTTACTCTTTCACTATTTTGTTGTTTATATAATAATGCTTTCTGTATTAATACACCTCTTATGACTGCTTTAGTTGCAGCCCATTGGACATCATATGGTATATCATTCTTTATGATATTTTCTTCTACTTGAGAGAGGATATAAGATATTTCTTGTATAACTTCTTTTTTGTTAATTAAATTTGGATTTAGGGACCATTTTGAAAACTTTTGATTGGTATGATTAAATTTAGAGTTGTTTATTTCTAGAGAGATTTTGGAGTGGTCAGAGATAGATCTTGGTTCAATATTATATTCAATTTTGTACTTTGTTAAGAAATCAGATAACATGAAATAATCAATTCTTGACCATGATTTATGACATGCAGAGTAATATGTGTATTTACTTGTTACTTTGTTTGATGGATATTATGTGGGTCGATCAAATTAAAGTCAGCCATTAATTCTTCTAGGGCTGAAGTGATTTGTGATGATTGCTTGTTGTTGGCATAAGACCCATCATTAGATGGGATGATTAACATGTTCCAGTCTCCAGCCAAGATATACTGGTGATTTGATTGTTCCATTAATAGGTTATGCATTTCATAAATAAAGTTTGTGTGGTTCATACACGGACCATAGACATTCAGGAAAAGTAGATGTTTATCATATTGTGGCTAGTAGCAGAAGAAAGAACGCCACCTTCCCTTACTATCTGTGTTGTAATTCAGAATTTTACCTCGGAAGGATTTTTTAATTATAATAGTAGTTCCCTTCGAGGTTGTACTGTCTCCAGCTACAATAATTTGTTGAATAATTTTTTTTTTTATCATTATCCCAATGCTCATTTTCCATGTGTGTTTCTTGTACGAAGGTGATTATTGATGTGACTTGATATATTACATGCATAACTAAGTTTCTCTTTTTTATCTTGAAGACCTTTAATGTTCTAAGAGTCAATAGATATCATTTATTTACCTCAATTGTTCATAAATATTTTTGCTTTGATTTTGAAATAGCTGTATTTTTAGATTGTTGAATATAATAATATTAAGTGAAATTTTGATTAATATGGTGACATCATACTCCCTCAGAACTAACCTCGTGCCTAACTACTTTAACCTCTGATCTGAAAGAGAGAAGTAAAGGAAGTTTTGACTGAAAGATATAGCTTAACATTAAAGTATTCCTTTGGAAACCTTAAGGAACAATGATATAGCATCATTTTTATAATCCCAAGTATCAACATTCTATCAAACAAACACACATTTTCACACCGATTTGAACAATTTTTAACTTTAAAATTTTGCTAACCAAGTGTTGATATATATTTGAGACTTCTCTATTCATGATAGAGAACAGTAATCATATCAGTATAAATGTGATGGAAGAATAGCATACAGGTTTTAAGGCTTACAGTTTATAATATTTAGGTGACCTTATACCATTAGCAAGTAGTTATTAACAAGTTTATAGATTTATAAAAAAGTAAGTAAAGCAGTTCTAGTCTACTGTTTTATCAGTAGAATCCTTATGAATGGTAATTGCCTCAGTATTCAGTTGCTTTTTAAATGTAGAAGTACAAGACGCATATTTAAAAATGTCATTATAGGTTCATAGGTAGTTACTAGGCTATTGGCCCTAGGGCCTATATAAGCCTAGCCAAAAAGATACCCTGGCTTTCGCCACCCAAGAAAATGATCTTCCTGTGCTCCTGTTGAGCAGAGCCACAGAAGTGTTCCCCAGGGTGAATTTCTTATTTCCCATCCAACCATCAAGGTTTTTCTTGAAGAGTGCTAATGAGGACCTTTGCAAGATATAGATAGGTAGTTTGTTCCAGAGTATGGAAAGTGTCTGGGACAGGAATCTGTCCCTCCAGCATGTTCTGTTTATTGTGGTGACAAGGTTTAGGTCCCTAGAGCGTGTAGCTCGGAGGGATTGGGATTTCGTTAAGTGGAGCATGTCCAACATCTCTGGGTTTGACATAGCTTTGTATGTTAGGCAGAGATCGCTTCTGAGTAGGCGATATGCGATGAAGTAAAGATGGAGTTTTTTGAGACGGTCTGCATAGGGCACCTGTTTGAGGCTGGCAATCCTCTTTGTGAGGTATTTCTGTGGCCTTTCCAGTTGTTGTAGATGTCTTGTGAGGTACACACCAAAAGGGGCATTGTACTCTATAATGGGTCTAATGAGTAATGAGTAGAGGGGAACAATTACCTCTTTTTTCCTGGATGAGAAACCTTCTGTGATGAGGTGTGCCATGTAGAAGGATTTCCCGACTACTGTGGTGATGTGATTATCAACGGAGAGACTACTGTCCACCTGTGTCCCAAGGCCTCTTATCACACTTTCGGTGTTAATAGACTACCACTTATGTGGTAGTTCATGGGTACAGAGTTTTTACCAAAAGGGATGACAATGCACTTTTTTGGCATTGAGCTTGAGGTCATGGATTTGACACCTGGCATCTGTCTCCGTGAGGTAAGATGTCCACATAATTAGGAGTTTCAATTATGGCTCTTAGTTTACAGTCATCTGCGAACTTCATTAGCAAAAGACCTTCTGTGTTTAGCCTGTACTTCAGAGAAGTAGCTACCAAACAGGATAGGACCCAGGACTGAACCATGTGGTACTCCACTTGTCTGAAGTCGGATTTGGAGTCAGCTACTTTCACAGTGTGGATTCTGTCAGTGAGCCAGTTGGCAACCCATCTTGTGACATAGGGATTTATACCTAGTTTAGTGAGATTATCTATAATTCCAGAGTGGGGGATGGTGTCGAAAGCCTTGTCGAGATCTAGATAGGCTGTGTGAACCACCTTACCCTTATGTATGGCTTTGGTGACTGCTTCAAGAAGTCTATCAGGTTTAGGAGACATGATCTGCCTTTTACAAACCCAAACTGGGTGGGGTCCAGAGTTTGGAAATTACCAATGTCTTTGTTTATAAGTTGCATGATGATACATTCCATGGCCTTGCAGACCAGGCTCGTTAGGCTACTGGGGCAGTAATTCCCGGGATCCTTGGTGGATCCCCCTTTGTGGAGTTGAATAACCGTCACTCTGTGCTATTCAGTGGGCACAAAGCCTGAAGTGAGGCTATGATTGAACATGTTACTTAGGTGGGGTGCCAGTTTGTTCTGTAGTTCATGTAGAACGCAGCCTGGGATGTTGTCAGGTCCCATGGATGCTGTGTTCTTGGTTTTGCAGAGTGTGGTTTTTACCTGTGCAGCCGTGATTACAGGAACTTTGCATTCTTCTGGTATAGAGATGGGCCCATTAGGGGGTGAGAGGGGGTTAAAGTTAGCACTGAACCTATCTGCCAGGATGTTGTCAATATCAGCTGGTTCTGTATATTTAGTGCCATTGTGCTGTAACTCAGAGCAGATCTGAGTGTTGCCATTGAGACTCTTGACAGCTATAGAATGCTCTGTGGTTGTCTTTAGAAACAGTGGCAATTTTGTTTTCATTACTAGCTTTTGGAGGATTTTATGAGGGATCTCAGCTTCTTACTGAGGCTGACCAGGGAGTTCCTCCAGTCATGGGATTTTGCTCCTTTTTGCAGCAGTTTCTTTCTTCTGTTGTAGAGTTTGTTTAAAGCAGGGGATTACCAGATTGGCTTACTTTTTTGGAGGATAGCATCTTGGTTCTGTTAGGGATAGCACGATCCATGCACTCGTGTACGTGCTTGTAAAGTGCAGTTGTGTAGGATACAGCAGTTGTACCTCTATTGTCTGTCTGCATGGGTGTCGTGAAGTTTGCCACTTCTGTCTTAAGAAACGTGAAGTTTGCCACTTCTGTCTTAAGAAACGTGAAGTTGGCTCTGGAGAAATTTTTTACCGTGGTTTCCCTAATGGGTGGTGGGGGCGGGATGTGGATATCTAGGGTGATTAGCTTGTGGTCGGATCTGACCAACGAGGAATTGACCTCTGGTGTGGAACACCAGTCGCCCATGTTGGTAATGACCAGGTCTAGGATATTGCTGCCCCTGGTAGGGGTGTGGATAACTTGATCCAAGACATTGGAATTTATGAATTCCAGAAAACGTTGAGCAAAAGAGTTGGTACATGTGTAGTTTTCCCAGTTAATGGCGGGGTAGTTGAAATCGCTCATGGGGTGAATATTAGTGTAGAAGTGGATAAAACAAACTTCTGGTAGTACCTTTACCACTTATACTCCTAATTTGCCAATTCAGTGAGAAAAATGTCAGACAAATCCTGATAAGCTACTCAGATAAATACATCTCCTAATGTGATATTAAGAGTGGGTTATCTTAAGAGCTGATCGCAAGCTCTTATTTCTGACTCATGTGTCCAAAGTCATATACAGTCATTCTACTATATATATTGCCCTCTTATCAAGTACTGCAAAATAAAATTTACATTTCTTCTCTATGGGATTGTTATGTATATGGTTCTACTTTTAAATTTCAAAATACCAAAATCTCGAGTTTTGAGATACTGAACTCAAAACATCGAGATTTTGGTATCTTGAAAGATAAAACTGAACGAAAAAAAGAAAGAACAAATAAAATAATGTTTTTGCAGGGGGGCAAGTCCCCCTGCACCCCCTCACCCCTACTTAAATATACCAACTCCGAAATCGTGCTACAGTGAAGAGAACAGTAAGTGGAACAGGAACATTACCGTTCTCTTCACTGTAGCACGATCTCGGAGTTGGTACATTTAAGTAGGGGGTGTGGGGAGTGCAAGGGGGGCTTGCCCCCCTGCAAAAACATTATTTTAGCTGTTTTTTTTATTCACTTTTAACTTTTGAGATACCAAAATCTCAATGCTTTGAGTTCAGTATCTCAAAACTTGAGATTTTATTTCGAAATATAAAAGTGGACCTATATATATATATATATATATATATATATATATATATATATATATATATATATATATATATACATATATATGAAATATAGTGTAAGGTAGTTGAGATGTTATGTAAATTACATTATCACATTTTTAAATCTACATGTTCGATCTTCAGATTTAGACTTAGTTGTATTACTCCTTACATTTAAGGTTCAGCCCCCCCCCCCCCATTACAACATTCCATATTTCCCTCTCCTTTTATAATTTTTTCCACTTCTTCCTTATATAAAACAATAGCATCAGATTATTTAAACTTCTATTACCCGTCAGGTTACCAAGATAAAGTATGGAGGGGCGATTCTGTTTAGACAGACCGATATGCATTATTCCCTGGACTGATGTATTCTATATCTAAAATGGCAATGCCCATATTCTATGAATTTAAATTCAATATAAGAGTGGCTATTTTATGTATTTATATGAATCTCATCTTATAGGCTGATGTATTCTTCTGGAGAGCTTTTCATATGTTTAAGTCCTTGTTATAAATTACAGAATATAGATAATTAGCCAGCTCTTGAGATTATTCTAAGCTACTGATATTTACTAATTAGCTTGCTATTGCAGAGCTGTCAGTATTTTGAGAAGAAATGGGACAGCAGGTAGCATGCAAAACTATTGTATATCAATATAGTGTATCACAAAATACTGTATTAGGCTGTGTTGTTTACTGTGTGGTGTGATAAAAAAAATAAAAACATAAAAAAAACCCGAAGTGTGTGTTTTGCATTTGTGAGACATGCTATTTCACTTTTCAGATATAGGGTCTACAGCAGGTCCTGAGTTAAAGCAGGGTTATATTCATAAATAAACAACGTTTATGCTTTGCTGTTTAGATTAATAACTATCTACACAAAGTAATTTCTTAAAGAGTGCGTTAGAATATTCACAGTCAAAAATATACTTGTGTTTGCATAGGGGCCTTTTTATCTTCTCTTTTTTCTTTCTGTCATTCATTCCTTTTTTCTCTCCCCACCTTTCTTACTTTTCATTCTTCTTATTACCATTTGGCTGCCTTCTTATTGCGAATAGAAAGAGAGAGCATCTTTACAGTGATCGCAGTTAAAATTTATTACACCCCTATAATGCGGTAAATACATGGGGCTATAAAGTATGAAGGGGGACGAGGAAATAGTTGTTCAATCCACTATATTTATTTTCGTGCAACTCATCTTGATTTTTCTAAAGCAGTTTTGTGACTTTTATATGTTCATTTTGCAGATAAAATAAGTATGCTTACTGTTTGTCTTTGGCTGTGATTATTATGCATTTAAAGTCCCTCTTGTTTCTTTTAAGTGTTGATTTATTGAGATTTTCTGGAGAAGGAAGAAAGAAGTGTTGTCTTCCAGGCTTTAATTGATTAGGTCGCAGTCTCAGTACATACCCACGCTCGCTGAGTGCACGCAAAGGTTACAGGTCGTGGTTGGATTATTTACCCTCTGTATCCTCCAGGTCATCTGGAATGTTACAACGAAGATGTAAGGAAGTCCCAAATGCAGGAGATTAAGGTTTTACTTTTTTTTCTTTTTCTTTTTGTGGCACCATCAAAAGATAATGTAAGCACAAGGGATTTTGTGCTGTGCTAAACTTTTATATATATTTAGGAAAAAACAAAAGAGAAGAGAGGCATTTTAGAAAGTTCATTTGCTTGGTGTGCTTTAAATGCTTTATAAAAGATTGATTTAGCTTCTTCTGATGTATTTATTTGATACGAGTTGCCATTATATTGGAATGCAAGTAGCGTAGGGTATCTCATTTGGAACTTAATTTTTTTGTTTATTAGCTAGGCACAGTACGGGGTTAGTTGTTGTCATTGTTTAATTGAAAGTGGTAGATCTTAAGCTATGGTTATTCTGTGACCTCTCCATGTCATAAACTTCTTGGATTTAACTGTTAGAATGATGGTTTGTTCATGAGCTGTATTTAGTATTCTTGCATATATTTATCTAGGAGTATCAGAGGACTGATTTTTCCAGACTGCACAATGTATTCTCTCGATAGTTATGGTTTGAGTTAGTTCTTTGTTGTCAAGTAAGATTTCTAGTATTTCTTTTATTATAGTGGACATTTGTGATTGGTCAAACTTCACCAGGACACCTCTAGTCAAAATATTGTTCCTCTGCTTCTGGCTTCAAGATCAATGAGTTTTTCTTGAATTTCTTTCACTGTTCTTTCAGTAGTGGTAACATTTTTGGGGGATTTCATTTATCTTGTACTCATTATCAAGTATCTTGGCTTCACTCTGTTCTAGTTTTGATATGATTTGGTCTAACTTATTTCCAAAGATTGATAATTTTGCTGAGAAGTTCTGCATTTCCATTTGTAGTGTTAGTAGTGCTGACTTTAATTCATCTAAGGTATAAGGTTGATTTGGTTTATTCTTCTGGGAAGATTTCTATGATTCCAGTTGTTTGGAGGTTGTTTGTCTTGCTGCAGATGTCTTTTTCTGGTGAGTCTATTTGGGATAATCTGGTCTTGGTGGTTTGAGCTTCCATTTGGTCCAACTTATTCGGCATTTCTTTGAGTATTTCCCTTTATTTATTCTTGTAATTGCTGTTCAGCCTTTAGTGTCCATTAGCCTAGCAATACATGGCAGGAATCTTGGCAGTACTGGCAATTTGGAACACCTCTAAGATTTTAAGCAATAGGTTGAAATAGTTCCTTCAGTCCATTTATTTTTGTTTTTAGTATAGATTCTTTTTTTTTTAGCTAGTTGTTGAAAGCAATGCATGTTTTTTTCAGGTTAGATGAAAGGATCATTATCAGGAGCTTCCAGGAGTACGTGTTTAGTAGCTGGCAACCATCTTGGAATCCCTGGTGAACATGACTGTGTTTGTGTCCAATCCTGATGTCAGTGTCTGATCAGAATCTGATGATGATGGTGGTCAAAGTGTAGCACAGCTGGGGGTTACAGAGGCTGATTCTGGCACAGAGGTTGAAATCCAGCAAACCCCCCGCCATTCTCACCTGACATGGCCAGTATGCCTATTCATATCCAGTTCATTGAGGCTATAGATAATGGACAGCTGGAGGGTGAAGGCATTGACCAGGGAAGTGTGGCTACTGTGGATTCAGTGCTGTTGACACTGTCCATAGCCAAACTGTTGGTGAGGTGCTACACAGGTGGATTGATAGGGGGGCTCAGAGAGGGCCTGCTGTCCCTCCCCATCCTGTTGCAGGTGTCTCAGCATGTGTCACCCAGTGTATGTTTAGGGCTATCATGGAGGAAGAGGCATGTTCAGAAAGGAACTCCATGAGAATGCTCAGGGCTCTAGATGCAGCACAGTCTGACATCTGTGACTGCCTCCAACATGTTGTTGATTCCCTGGATCATTTGAATGACACATTGGAATGGGATTTGTCTGTGAGTAAGCACAGATAATCTGTCATGGAACACACATTGTCTGTGATGTAACGTCTGCTGGGAGGGGTGTGTCAGCCTTGTGGACGTAGGTCAGCAACTACATCTGCTGAGAGCCAATGAGGCCATGCCCGATCATTCTCCCTTAGTGGCAGTACATCCACTGCTCCAGCAGAGGCTGTGCTGTCCACACCCAGATATAGCAGGCCATGAGGATGTGGTCCTGGCTGCTCCCGTGAAGGAAGCACATCCAGCACACATCGATCACCTTCAAGTAGTAGCACATAATCTGACCTTGGGTGTAGAGGTAGCAGTGCAACTTCTGGCAGAACCAATTCTTGTGTTCATGGGTGATGGCATTAACTGCCATATCTACTATGCATGGTTCACAGCTTTCCAACATACAGACAAGTAGTGCTAGCACTGAGCTTGGTTGTGTTTAAGCAGACACTCTCACACCAATATCACATTGAGGGCACCTACAGATACACACGCAACATTTACATGGTCCATCTTGGCTGCTTCCCTTGCTTACTCACACACACACTCACCAACTTTTTTGTTTCAGCCTAAGCCTCCTGCACCCCCACACAACACTCTGTGCAAGTGATGATAACTGTGCCACATCCCTGTCATCCATCTTTTCGACTCAGGGATACTAAAACTATGTGTCCGCACAGGGTGGCTACCTATATTAATCTGTGTGTATTACCTCCATTTGTGCTGTTGATCTGATAATTCTACCTGTCACTTAGATTGCACATAGCCATTTAGACAGTTGCTGGCATAATCATTAAAATCCTTCATACTGGATTTTTTTGTATGGGCTGTGAAGTCAGACAATTATATGTGTGCCATTAATAGATCTTATTTTTTTCTGTTTAAGGATTGTGTAGTACATCAGTATGGATACACATTCAAGTCAACCCTTCAAATTTAGAGCTCAGCATTGTATTTCAGCACATAAGACAAAGATCAGTAGAACAGCAATGCAGTATAATGATCCTTTTTGCATATACATCAGCATAGGTACGAAGGTTCATAGGCTGAGACTAGGGTATTTGCCTGATGACGTTTGGAATCATTGCTGTTAACATCAAAGTAGAAATTTTCAAAGGCAGATAAAATGCATGGCCATGATTCATTCATACCAGTATGGAGTAAGCTGGACTGAGAGTGGGACTTGTTGAGAGAGCTGATTACATGTGTGCTTTAACAACTACTTGTGCCACACAGCTAACACTAAACTTATCCTTGTGTAAGCTGATGAGTGGGGCATCTGTACATCTCACTATACAGTCAGCTATTATAAGAACTTTTTGATACATGCCCTTGCCATAAGCACTGCTATGTTGAGACAGTGGTGATGAACTCTCTTATGTGTATTGTCTGGTTGTAGACTGATTATGATTAGGATGTGTCTGCTTTTTAGGATGATTTGTGGGGGGTACTTCTGCACATGACGGTTTGTGTCGGGTGCATATTATGATTAGGAGGCAAGGTGCGTGAGCAAACAACCTGTTTATTCTTACTCTTCTCGAAGGAAGAAAGCGTAGAGTCAAGATTCCTATTATAGGTTGAGCTCTTTAAAGCTGTACTTCAGTGATGTAGGAGATACAGGCTATTCAGTGCCGATGATGCATTATCTGCACTGAATCACCAACTCATGGCAACTATTCTAGCAGGGGAAACGGAAAATGAGAGGTGATAATGCAAGCTTTGAACCTGGTATCTGCATAGAGAATGCAAAAATGAGGGATATATGCGCTCTGACTGCTCTTTTCTGGTGACTAATCTACTTTGTGTACATTATGATGTCCTCCATAAGGTGGATCACATCTGTTATTGATAGAAAAGTGTGCAATTTGCTGCTTGTTCTGCAGCAGAGTTTCTGACTGCTATATCTGCTCTGCTACATAGCAGCAGCTGATTGTATTTGAAAGTAAGTATATTGATGTTTCTGCATGGATGTGGCCAAACTGTTACAGCCTCCGCACACAATCCAGAAAAGGTAATATGAAGACACACTGTTAAAGGACAAACTAGGTCAAGACACACTGCACTTCAAATAGGCAATCCTACTGTACACTTCCATCTTGATTGTACAGATGATGTTTCTCCCAACACAGATTTCACCCTCTTCTCCCTATTAATTTGGATAGTAGCATTTGGGCTTCTCACAGCAGGTCATCTGCTTCCATTGCCACCGATCCTCTGCATCTCACTCTGTCACACCAACCACCTGCATGTCCTCTGTCACTGCATCAGTAAACCTTATTTTAGGCCTTCCTTTTTTCCTCTTACCTGACACATCCATCCTTATCCTACTCCCAATATACATGGTATTACTCATTGACACATGTCCAAACCAAGACAATCCCAGTAATCTGTCCTTGTCTCCAAACTCTAACACCAGAGTCAACAGTATAGTATAAGGGTATTACTCCTGTCCATACTCTGACACACAATGCAAATCATAACATCTGGAATTCTACAGACACCTGTTATGGCTCCTGTATTTTTGTCAGTGACACCGTCTGGAACACACATCACATAGCTGGTCTCACTGCCATCTTGAAGACTTTCCCTTTTGACTCTTATTGTTATCCATCTGACAAAAATCAATCCTGACACTCTTATCCAGCCTCTTCACCCTGCATGCTGTTTCTTCACCTGTCTTCCACAATCACTATTACTCTGAAATATTGATCCTAAATATTTCACATCATATGCTTTCACTAACTGCACTCCATGCATCCTAGACATTCTTCTAACCTCCATCACCTTTACACACATATAGTCTGTCTTAGCCCTGCTGACCTTCATTACTCTCTTCAGAGCATATCTCCACATCTCCAGGATCTCTTAAATCTGTTCCCTACTCTCAATACAGATCACAATATCATCTGGAAACATCATAGTCCATGTGGACTCCTATGTGAGCTAATGTGTCAACCTGTCCATCACCATTGCAAGTGGATGTCATGATGTTTGTGAATGTAATAACAGGAAGGCCATTGTTGTCTGTCTTGTATAGGATGAGTTGACATCTACCCATGCATTAGGACAGTGTGTGAACATGGCATGTCATGACGTATACACATCCAGTCATGTGATATGACTTTTGACATCCATGTATTTTGGAGACAAGAGGATAGTGTCCCACAGGCTCCTGTAAAATGCTCTGTACAACATCCACCAACTACTCACACACACCAAGTTGGCTACAGTGAGAACAGAAATCCTACCTATCTACACTTACAGACTACAAGTCACAGTACTTAATGCACATGCCACAGAAGAAGTCCAATTTAACCACCGTTTCAGGTGATCTTATGGTAGATGACATCAGCAGGCTACACTGGGGACAAGAGTTTGTAGGACTGCTTAGACTGGATGTTTGTGGAAGCAGAAAAGCAATGCAAAACCATGCCATTTGTTAGGTCAGTGTGAGATACCCAGTTACACCATTCTTTATGGAGACAGACACACACCAAGTTGGCTGCAGTAAGAATAGAACCCCTGCTTCTCTAAGCTTACAGACTACAGTACTTAATGCATGCACCATAGTAAAAGTCAGATTTAACCCAGGCTTCAGGTGATTTTATAGTAGTTGACATCAGCAGGCCATGGGGGGACAAGAGTTTGTAGGACTGTTTAGACTGGATGTTTGTGGAAGCAGGAAAACAAATGGAAACCAGGCCACTTGTGAAGTTAAATTGGGATACACACTTCCACTTTCAACTGTACACACACACATTTGTTGGCAGTGAGACTAGAACCCCTATTTATCTAAGCTTTTGAACTACAGTTCATAGTACTTAACACATGCACCCCAGCGGAAGTCTGATTTAAGTAGAGCTAGAGGTGCAATTATACTAGATGACATAACCAAGACATGCATTGAACAACAGCTTGGGAGGCCTGCATAGTCACATAGCTTCATTTGAGGCTATTATCCTAGCAGACAAATACAGTTTATTAGCCTAGATGTGCAACTACAATACCCTTTTTAGTTATATTTTTCTGTTTGCATTTGGATGAGCAAGGCTGTGAGCACCATCAACTGGCCCTGCCCATGAGGGAGCACACAACATATATTACAACTTGTACATTTGTTGATACATGTGTTTAAAAATCAGGGTGACTCGGTGTTGGTATGATTGTTGGTGATATTGCTGGTGGGGATACACATGGATGGCTTGTTAATATATGTACATATAGTTATACTGTGCCCTCACTTTGTGATGTTTCCACATATACTCTTGGGAGAGACATGGGTTCTGAGAATGATAGGGCAACATACCTCACAACTGCCCAGATGTTTGCAGAATGTCTAGAAGTTTGACTCGTATATTTGGTCTGTTTCACACAGACTTGGGGTTTTCTGGAAAATTAATGACATATCATTGAGAGATGAGGTCTGTAAATAGTGACAGACATATTAATTTCACACGTCATATCCTTGAAAAAGTCATGGTAATGCAACACCTATTATTCTATCAGCTTTCTAATTTGTTAGAGCAGTATTTGACATTGTCCCTATTTTTGGGTCTTTGTCCCGCCATTATTTGTGGCTTTGTCTAGATTTCTTGATGTAAGAACTTAACAGGTATTTAGGGCACTAAGGACATGCATGTATTTATCTCTAAATCTATTTTTATATCTATCTACATATATATATATATATATATATATATATATATATATATCAGATAGATATATAGATATTTAGATAGATATATAGATAGATATAGCAATAGCACGAGAGGCCTCAGATTTTTGCTATGGTTAACTGTGTGTACATTCATGCAGTTTGCCTTTTTACCTGTTTTTGCATAGGTAAACAGTGTGCAATTGCAAAGCGCATTGCTCACTAATGAGATTTACTATTATGTAATATTTACATGCTACAACAACCCACTCCTATCTTTACTCCAGGCTGGGATTTCCCAATTACTAACAGCAATAATTGAATGTATCTGGTGTCTGTGGTTGCTAGTCTGACATAAATCCTATTTTCTATCTTACTTTTCTGTACTGCTGTGCAGCATGCAAAATGGCTAAGCGTTATGAAAAATGTTTTATACATGCAGCGCAATGCGCAAATGTGGAATTTAAACAAGACAAAGTTGATAGCAGTATGGGACATAGACTCACAGTCTGTAAAACATCTGCTTATATTAAGATTTGAACCCTCAACATCATTACAGCTTCATCAGACAGGATAGCTGCCTTGGTCCTTTAGGCCACAGAAGCAGTTTGACAGAACTGGGGTAATTTCTTACACCACCACATGTATAGAAATGTACACAGCTATTCATCACTTACCTAACACTCATAATGTATAATCAAGTCTATTTTATTGTCCCTCAACTGTGGCGCAGAATAACTGTGACACACACCTATCTATCATAGGTTGGTTGGTAGCATACATGACTTAATGTTATAGCAGTTACAATGGGACACCCCTGGACTGGGGGTGGGGGATAAAACCACATTTACTGTTAGGATACAGACAAGTCTGAAGTCCGACAATGCAATGTGTAGGCTCACTTTTTAACCTCTCTCTTGAAAGATGTACCAGTGATCTACTGCAGTAGGACTGTATGAATGTTTCATGCATGAGGCCTACCGATTACAAATGGACATCTAATATTACAATTGTGTCTGGTAGTCGCATGTTAATTTAATTACTGTACAAATAAATCGCTATTTACTTGCATTATGCACCAATAGATACACAGGATACATAATAATAATACCCTAACTACAAGAATACATTTGTAGGCTAAGGATCTACCTTGCAAATGCAGAGGTTGACACAATTTTCATTCAGGGCTGACTCTGTCTGATGCAAGCAGTACATAGCCAGTACATGAATAGGTGCAGGTTGTGTGAGTTGCCTGGCATCAATTTTAATGTATGTGCGTTTTATAGGAGAAAGGTATTAGTCCCTAGGTCCCTAATTGTCAGTGAATGTGCTATGCATTGTCTCTTAGCCAAAGCAAGGGTATACTAAGCAAGCCTATGTATGCCTACAGGGACAGCAGCTGGGGGTTCCTCCTCCAAGTCCTCCTGTGACTGTTGCTGTGGTGACCTAGGCATTGGTGAGGGTATGTGTGTCCCTTCATGATCCTGCTGCAGCTGTTTCCGCTGGATCAGACTGTGGAGCATAGCACATACTGTGAATATCTGTGTACATGTGCATGAAGTTTACTGCAAGGCTCTACTGGATGTATATAGGCACTGGAACCGTGACTTCAGGAGCCCAAACACAGCTCTGTTATGTTCCTAGTTTGTACGTGTGCCTCATTATGGCATTCTTCTGTGGGTGTGCGTGCATTTATGATAGGTGTCATCATCCACAGTTCCAGAGCATAGCCAGCATCCCCCAGTAAATGGCCCTGTGAGATGTCCCCCCCCAGCAAACATGTGATACACCTGTGATGTGTGCCAAATATGGGAGTCGTCGTTACTGCCAGGGTTGCCAGCACACACACATTCAAGATAAACTTCTGAGCATTGAACATGACTTGGCAGTTGATGGCATGGTATCCCTTGTGGTTAATTTACATTCTACCCTGTTCAACAGGTGGTGCCTTGATGTGTACATGAATGCAATCTATAGCACCCAGTACTTCAGGGTAGTGAGCTACGTGGTAGAACTTTTGCATATTGCTGACCTCAGGGGAAAGGGGGAAAGATATGTGCTCACTGGCATGTATGAGCATAGCATCCAGAAATTGGTGGAGTATCCTGAATGCTGATTCCTGTGACACCCCCATCATGTCCCCGGTTGGTCTTTGAAAAGTACTTGTAGCTAATATCCTAAAGGCTACACATAACTTGGTTTCCACTGGGATGGGCTCCCCTTGGTTTGCTGTGGCTCTGAGTTGAGGGTGGCAGAGATCAGAGAGTTATTGTAATATGTCCCGGTCCACCCTGTAGCACTCTACAATCTCCAGCTCATGTAACATCTGGAAGTTTTCCTTGGGCCTGAACACTATTCTCCTTCACGGCCTAGGCCTAGTGTCAGCAGCACCAGCAGCATTGACTGCAGCCTCTAGCACATGCAGATGTAGAGTAGCTGCAGCTGCCCCTAACATTATATCAGTTAAAATTTCCAAGTCTCTACTTCAATGGTCTTGAAGCATTGAGGGAAAACCAGAATGTAGGCTGAATGCTTACTTTATGCATTTCTGGAGTAGGTCTACCACATGGAATTGGCTAATTAACATGAAATTCACATGCTTAGGTTGTAATTAGCATGATTTAAAAAAACCTGCTTGAGTGCTCAGTAGTAAATAGAATTTAACCTGGAAGAGAAGTAAACTATGTATGAAAAAGGCAGTATTCAAACCCATGACCATGTGTATACCAGTGTTATGCTTACATCTCTTGTCTCAAGTAGGTTGACACAGTGGTTATCTGTGTATCACTTCATTTGTATATGCTGCAATGTGACAACAGTATAAGAAAAGTTTCCACAGCCTATGCTAGAATGGAGAACCATTTGCACTGCAGTCCTACACTTAACACGTCACCACACAATTATTTATATAAGATCTCCTATATTACCATTCATTGTTAGCTTGACCATATTAGCTTATCGCAGCTTTACTTATGTGGTTTGCGCGATGCCCAGCACTCCTAATTGAATGTATCCGTCCTCTATTTTAGGCTGTTTGGATCATGTTTGTTGTTCTAAATTGAATGTATCCAGTATATATTTTGGGTGTCTGGGTTATGTCTACTACCAGGGTGATCTGACACATTGGTGCTCATAGTCCAATCTGTTTGCTGCAAGTGCTGAATCATGCAAAGTTTGCATATTAAAAAAAAAGTAACATTAAAAAATTACACATAAAATATTATTTACGAATGATCTTAATACATATTGCACAAGGGTGAAACATAGGGAGATTAGCTTAGTATTGGTCATACAGTCTTAAAAAAGAGAACCAGACACACACCCCCGATGTCAACACTGACTGTTGACATACATTGTAACACCAAATACCGTGTAGGAGTGTGCACAAAGTGAACATCCCTATATGGCTACTGTTTTTGTGATTCAACAAATACATTGCTTTTTGCCCTCATTTGCATGATGATCAGGCTGACAGCCTGGATTTTACATGGTTAGTAGAGCAGCATGGTAGACGGCAGGGTATTACATTACCAAGATATGTTACACATATTACATAAACATTACAGTAGCCTGTCCCATGTCTTTTCACATTTCAGCAGCCTGTATTAGATAGATATTTACTCTACACTTAGGGTTGGGGGACGAGAGGTGCGTTTATGTTTTGGAAATTAACATGAACATTTTCAATTTTACCATTAATCCCAGCATCCACAGTGTGTACTTAAGACATATGTTGGTGTCATTTATTTACAGAGATCATGGCTTTTACTTGCCCTTCTTTCCGTGTTAGCATACTGTATGTGGACATTTTCTATTTCACTGGGTACATAACCTTGCAGTATATGTGTGAAGGCTGCCAGCCTAGCTAGATAGAATCTTGTAAAAAATTTTACATCATTTGTAAATATTGATATAATCAACAGGCTTGTTTTCACAAATATAACAAAACTGAATGTAAGAAAATTGTGTATGTTCTGAGCTTTAATAATTTAACCACAGTGCATCCTGCTGGAAAAAAGGTGATAAGAAAAGCATTGTATGACTGTTTAATCTCAAGCTCGGAGACAGGCTGTCTGACCTGGAAATTATTTCTATTGCTTTAACTTAAGAGATAATTACTAAGGTTTTACATGTACAAGTGTCTTTTATTGTTGTGGCTTCCTGACCAGGTGCAGCTTACAAAGAAATGTAATTTTTTTTTATAATCTGATTTTTATTGCATTTTTTACAATATACAAATACAATTTTAGGACGCACAAAACAAATAAGATCACAAGAAAAAAGTGGGTACAGTTAGTAATACTTGCTTGATATCATATACAATCAGCTAACAATTACCAGAGATATAATTACACTTCACTATGCAAGTGTTTTATAGTTTGACATAGGATAGTGAAAGGAAATATTTGTAATTTCACATATTTAGTATTCATATGTGAGGATATGTAACTGTATACCTAAAATCTATTTGTTTTAACTTTATACATTATATACACTCAGTTGTCACTAAGGTGCTGCAGTAGCGTTTTCGCCTCACAGCAAGACGTTGTCCTGTTTTATTCTCAGCTAGAGCGTCGTCTGTGTGGAGGCATGCATGAATGGGTGAATGGGTGTGCCTTCGTTGAAAGTTGTGCATCAGGGCTGGTAACTCGGCACGTAAAAATCCACTACCAAACAGCGGACCGGAGTTCCGCTGTGGTGACCCCTAACCATTTATGGTTATAGGCACCTTTAATAATGTCTTATGGGGATCACTAAGTATTGAGGTGTTAGTTTAGAGAAACTGGTTATTTCTACTGACATTAGGGTTGAAGAGTATGGTAATAGGGCTTTTGTTATGATCTTTCATGGGTTAGAGTAGAGATGAGGACTTAAAATGAAAAGTATCTGAACCAGGGTTAACACACCAAAGGAAATTGGGTTATTAGGTGAGAGGAAAGTAAAGACACGACCAAAAGAGGAAGAATAAATAGGAAGGTTAGATCTAGGAACGATATTATTTAAGAATTTCTATAAGGTTATTCCAGTATTTTTAGAAATAGTTTATTTTCCTTTTGCTTGTTGTCATTAGTTTACTTGTCAAAACATATTTGATCGCCATAGACTTAAATTCCTTCCAAGATGTTTTGGATCTGTCTAACCAGTTTAGTGTAATATAGGTTTTGAGAAGCGCACATAGTGTCACAGTGATATGTTTAATCTCATACTTATAGGAACTAGGAAATATATTCAAAATCACCATTTCCCAGGATAGGGTTGACTTCATATATCCCATTTTCTCAAGTTGTGCTCTTGGGGAGCACCACAGTTTGTACACATTTTTGCATGACCAAAATATGTGGATTGTATCTGCTACTGAATTGGGGCAGATTGGGCAAAAAGGCAAAGTATTTGGGTTAATTTTACTCAGGAATAATGGCGTACAATAGGTGTTATTGTTTATCATGAACTGAGTATATATCAACTTTTTGAAAGGGGTTAATTTTATTGTTATGTCAATTGCTTCCAGTTTTTGGTCGGGTGTTAATTCCTTGTTTTAGCTAACCTAGTATTTAGAGAGTAGAATATTGCCTTGGTGTTTTATTTTTGTTATTAGTTTATAGACATTAGACTCTAAAGGCAGGACACAGACTAGGAAACAGTACACAAAACTGGAGAGAAGACCTCGGAAGATACACGTTGTAGAGATAACCAAATTTATTGTAGTGTTAAGCGCTTTTCGTTTGTGCTGTACACAAACTTCTTCAGACAAAGAAAAACACACAATTGCTTCTTTAAATAGCAGCAAGGTAATTGGGTAATTATCAATTCGTTACTCATAATCAGTTAAATACAAAAACAAAAAACAATAAGGCATACAATTAACCTTCTATTTTATGACTTAAAAGACACCTATCAAACCCGTTAAAAAATAAAAGCATATTTCAGCTAATTGAATTCAAGAATGGCACTATTCTAAGTGATATTTTCTACTTAAAATTATGATAGTAAATCTAAAAGTAACTAGAAAAGAGATATTAAAAGCTATGGATAAAAATGGGAAATAGTGTTAATTATCAAACTAATAGTTAAACATAATAGTTTAAGTACAACCTAGAACAAAGTTGTGTATATACAAAAGAAATACAATATGTATAAATATAATATTTAACTATATACTATATGTTAAAAATATATATATAGAAAATATATTAAAAAACATATTAAAAAACATGTTAAAAGAACAGGTTAAAACCCTGTCAACATTCATCTCTGTAAACTTTTTAATTTCAAAATACTAGCAATGGAACAACTTTCATTCAAACCTGGTACATTATAGGCATTAAGCCTTATTTGCCACAAAAGCTCGAGTTCATCTAGCCTAAGTGAATCAGAACCACCCCTAAAGTTATGAAAAATTTGATCTATAATAATAAATTTAAAACTATGGTTAGGGAATTGAACAATGTGCTTAGCTAATGCATTTTCAATTTTCTGTTTTTTAATTGCATAGAGATGTTCGTACATACGGTCACGTAGTCTTCTTTCAGTTTCATACTGGTACACTGTTTTTGAACAACCTTACTAATTCTAATGTTGGAACTGATTCGAACGGTGAAGTACCGTTCAAAGAAAGTGAATCTGAGAATGGCAAGTTCAACACCTTGATGTTACGCCTTGACGGCTTGATGACGCGCCTGGATTGCTTGGAGCGTCATTTTGATGTGCCTCGAGGCTGGTCGTCGCAGCGCCCTAATGCTTCGGGTGTTGTGACTGCAATTAACGGAGCTTCTACTTCTAACCAAGGATTTCCATCTATCTCTTCCGATTTCGATATTCCCTGCGGGCAGAGGAGCATTCCGGCCCGCGAATCGAGTGGTAGTAACCACTCGCAACTACTATCTAACAGCATTAATATAGGAACAGGCAGGCTGGTTCTTGCTCCTAAGGAACTCGAGGTTCGTGGTGACTTAGCATGGTAGACCTGGTCATTTCTAATTCTGTGCAAAGCCTATTTCATTTGTGAAATTGCACATACTGTGAATATTTGTGTACATGTGCGTGAAGTTTACTGCAAGGCTGTACTGGATATATATAGGCACCGGAACCATGACTTCAGGAGCCCAAACACAGCTCTATTATGTTCCTAGTTTGTACATGTGCCTCATTATGACATCCTTCTGTGGGTGTGCGTGCATTTATGATAGGTGTCATCATCCGCAGTTCCAGAGCATAGCCAGCATCCCCCAGTAAATGGCCCTGTGAGATGTATCCCCAGCAAACATGTGATACACCTGTGATGTGTGCTAAATATGGGAGTCATTGTTACTGCCAGGGTTGCCAGCACACACACATTCAAGATAAACTTTTGAGCATTGAACATGACTTGGCAGTTGATGGCATGGTATCCCTTGTGGTTAATTTACATTCTACCCAGTTCAACAGGTGGTGCCTTGATGTGAACATGAGTGCAGTCTATAGCACCCAGTACTTCAGGGTAGTGAGCTACATGGTAGAACTGTTGCATATTGCTGGCCTCAGGGGAAAGGGGGAAAGATATGTGCTCACTGGCATGTATGAGCATAGCATCCAGAAATTGGTGGAGTATCCTGAATGCTGATGCCTGTGACACCCCCATCATGTCCCCAGTTGGTCTTTGAAAAGTACTTGTAGCTAATATCCTAAAGGCTACACATAACTTAAGTTTCCACTGGGATGGGCTCCCCTTGGTTTGCTGTGGCTCTGAGTTGAGGGTGGCAGAGATCACAGAGTTCTTGTAATATGTCCCTGTCCACCCTGTAGCACTCTACAATCTCCAGCTCATGTAACATCTGGAAGTTTACCTTGGGTCTGAACACTATTCTCCTTCACGGCCTAGGCCTAGTGTCAGCAGCACCAGCAGTATTGACTGCAGCCTCTAGCACATGCAGATGTAGGGTAGCTGCAGCTGCCCCTAGCATTATATCAGTTAAAATTTCCAAGTATCTACTTCAATGGTCTTGGAAGTATTGAGGGAAAACCAGAATGTAGGCTTAATGCATACTTTATGTATTTCTGGAGTAGGTCTACCACATAGAATTGGCTAATTAACATGAAATTCACATGCTTAAGTTGTAATTAGCATGATTTACAAAATCCTGCTTGAGTGCTCAGTAGTAAATAGAATTTAACCTGGAAGAGGAGTAAACTATGCAGGAAAAAGGCAGTATTCAAACCCATGACCATGTGTATACCAGTGTTATGCTTACACCTCTTATCTCAAGTAGGTTGACACAGTGGTTATCTGTGTATCACTTCATTTGTATATGCTGCAATGTGACAATGGTATAAGAAAAGTTTCCACAGCCTATACTAGAATGGAGAACCATTTGCATTGCAGTCCTACACTTAACACGTGTCACCACAAAATTATTTACATAAGATCTCCTATATTACCATTCATTGTTAGCATGACCATATTAGCTTATCGCAGCTTCACTTATGTGGTTTGCACGATGCCCAGCACTTCTAATTGAATGCATCCGGCTTTTATTTTAGGCTGTTTGGATCATGTTTGTTGTCCTAAATTGAATGTATCCAATATATATTTTGGGTGTCTGGGTTATGTCTACTACCAGGGTGATCTGACACATTGGTGCTCATAGTCAAATCTGTTTGCTGCAAGTGCTGAATCATGCAAGGTTTACATATTTAAAAAAAGTAACATTAAAAAATTACACATAAAATATTATTTACAAATGATCTTAATACATATTGCACAAGGGTGAAGCATAGGGAGACTAGGTTAGTACTGGTCATATAGTCTTAAAAAAGAGAACCAGACACACACCCCTGATGTCAACACTGACTGTTGACATACATTGTAACAACAAAAACTGTGTAGGAGTGTACACACAGTGAACATCCCTATATGGGTACTGTTTTTGTGATTCAACAAATATATTGCTTTTTGCCCTCATTTGCATGAATGTCAAGCTGACAGCCTGGATTTTAAATGGTTAGTAGAACAGCATGGTAGACCAATTTTAAGAACACAAGGCAGGGTATTACATTACCAAGATATGTTACACATATTACATAAACATTACATTACATTACAGTAGCCTTTTCCATGTCTTTTCACATTTCAGCAGCCTGCATTAGATAGATATTTACTCTACACTTAGAGGTGGGGGACGAGAGGTGCATTTATGTCTTGGAAATTAACGTGAACATTTTGAATTTTACCATTAATTCCAGCATCCACAGTGTGTACTTGACATATGTTGGTGTCAGTTGTTAGTGTCATTTATTTACAGAGATCATGGCTTTTACTTGCCCTTCTTTCCATGTTAGCATACTGTATGTGGACATTTTCCATTTTACTGGGCACATAACCTTGCAATATATGTGTGAAGGCTGCCAGCCTAGCTAGATAGAATCTTGTAAAACATTCTGCATCATTTGTAAATATTGATATAATCAACAGGCTTGTTTTCACAATTCTACATCATTTGTAAATATTGGTATAATCAACAGGCTTGTTTTCACAAATATAAGAAAACCGAATGTAAGATAATTGTGTATGTTCTGAGCTTTAAAAATTTAACCACAGTGCACCCTGCTGGAAAAAGGTGATAAGAAAAGCATTGTATGATTGTTTAATCTCAAGCTCAGAGACAGGCTGTCTGACCTGGAAATTCTTTCTATTGCTTTAACTTAAGAGATAATTACTAATGTTTTACATGTACAAGTGTATTTTATTGTTGTGGATTCCTGACCAGGTGCAGCTTACAAAGAAATGTAAGTTTCTTTTTTATAATCTGATTTTTATTGCATTTTTTACAATATACAAATACAAGTACAATTTTAGGACGCACAAAACAAATAAGATCACAAGAAAAAAGTGGATACAATTAGTAATACTTGCTTGATATTGTATACAATCAGCTAACAATTACCAGAGATATAATTAAACTTCGCTATGCAAGTGTTTTATAGTTTAACATAGGCTAGTGAAAGGAAATATTTGCAATTTCACATATTTGGTATTCATATGTGAGGATATGTAACCATATACCTAAAATCTATTTGTTTTAACTATGTACATTATATACACTCAGTTGTCACTAAGTAATGAGGTGTTAGTTTAGAGAAATTGGTTATTTCTACTGACACTACGGTTGAAGAGTATGGTAATAGGGCTTTTGTTATGATCTTTCATGGGTTAGAGTGGAGATGAGGACTTAAAAATGAAAAGTATCTGAGAGTATGGTAATAGGGCTTTTGTTATGATCTTTCATGGGTTAGAGTGGAGATGAGGACTTAAAAATGAAAAGTATCTGAAAAGTATCTGAACCAGGGTTAACATACCAAAGGAAATGGGGATATTAGGTGAGAGGAAATTAAAGACACAAGCAAAAGATGAAGAAGAAATAGAAAGGTTAGAACTAGGAATGATATTTAAGAATTTCTTTAAGGTTATCCCAGTATCTTTGGAAATAGTTTATTTTCTTTTTGCTTGTTGTCTTTAGTTTACTTGCCAAAACATATTTGATAGCCATAGACTTAAATTCCTTCCAAGATGTTTTGGATCTGTCTAACCAGTTTAGTGTAATATAGGTTTTGAGTAGCACACATAGTGTCACAGTGATGTGTTTAATCTCATACTTATAAGAGATCACCATTTCCCGGGATAGGGTTGACTTCATATATCCCATTTTCTCAAGGTGTTTTCTTAGGGAGCACCACAGTTTGTACACATTTTTACAGGACCAAAATATATGGATTGTATCTGCTACTGAATTGGGGCAGGTTGGGCAAAAAGGTGACGTATTTGGGTTAATTTTACTCAGGAATAATGACGTATAATAGGCATTATTGTGTATCATGATCTGAGTATATATATATATATATATATATATATATCAACTTTTTGAAAGGGGTTAATTTTATTGTTATGTCAATTGCTTCCAGTTTTTGGTCAGGTGTTAATTCCTTGTTTTGGTTATCCTAGTATTTAGAGAATAGAATATTGTCTTGGTGTTCTATTTTTGAAATTAATTTATAGACATTAGAAAGCATTTTAGTCCTTAATAGAAGTTGGGTTATTAGTTGCTGATAGAGCTAAAATTCTGAAGGGGCAACTTCAGTCTTGTCTGTAACCAGAGATATTAGGTATAGTATTTGTTTAATAATTATATAGTATTTTTATTGACTGCCAATGAAGTTTATAATGGCTTCAAATGGTAGGTCTGTAATTTTATAAAAATCCAATACTGTACAGTTCTTGATAAGAGGGTAGCTGTCCAGATTTAACATGTTGTTACTCAATTTGAAGTTGGGATTTAAGTGGATTGGTTGAGCCATCGTTAAGGAATTTTTCAAGCCATCAGCTTTTGAAACCCAATGACATTTTTATTAATGTAGGGTGAATTTTATATTCTCTGAGAGATTTATAGTTTAGAAAGATGGTTGCTCTAGGATTGATATTGGAAGCATTTATGTGTGAATTGTAGATTTTTATCAATAAGGGGTTCCATACTTTATTTGAAGGATGGTAGTTGGTTATATGAATTATTATATGGTAATATGTTTGAAAATCAGGAAGCCCCAGGCCTCCTTTTTCTTTGGGAAATGTTAGTTTAGTGTAGCTAATTCTGACATTTTTAGGATACCAAATAAATTTCCCCAATGTAGTGTTCATTTTCGAGAAGAAAGCATTTGGAATGTTTTGATTAAGGGCAAAGAAATGGAAAAGAATTTTGGGTAGGATATTCATTTTTATAATAGCTGCTGTAGAGAGGAGGGTAAGGTTTAGATTTTTCCATCTTGTAAGATCTTCCATTACTTTAGACCATGTTTTATACAGATTGTTATTAATTAGTTCCTGTTGGGGGTGAGTAAAGTTTATGCCCAAATATTTAAGTGAATAATTAACTTTGATCTTTGTTTCTGGTATGAAAAATTATTTGTGACTAAGAGGGTTTAGAGGAAAAATTATTGATTTGTTAGAATTGATGGCATAGTTTGCTGTTTGTGAAAACTTGTCAATAGAGCCTAGGATTTTTTTCTGAGTCAGTTGATGGCAGTTCCAAATAGATATTTAAGTCATCTGGGAAGGCGATATATTTCACTGGTATTTTATATATGTAGACTGAATGGTGGAATGTTTTTTGTCTTAGTTTTAGCAAGAGAACGTCAAGGTAGAGATTAAATAAGTAAGGTGATACTGTACAACCCTGTCTTGTACCATTTATTATTTGAATTGGATTTGATTTTTTTTTGTTTATGTTTAATGTAGTAGAGGCCTTATTATAAAGGGTTGCTACCATTTTGATGAATTCAGCAGGGATGGAGAAGCGTTTCACGATTTTAAAAAATAAACTTTAAATTTACCCTATCAAAAGCTTTTTGGGCATCAACAGAAAGTGCATATTTGGGAGACTTGTCATACTGGTTATGGCTTCAGTAGACAGAGTGTTATCCCAAACATGCCTATTGTTCATG
The DNA here is from genome assembly GCF_019279795.1 of Protopterus annectens. NCBI lineage: Eukaryota > Metazoa > Chordata > Ceratodontiformes > Protopteridae > Protopterus > Protopterus annectens. The sequence goes on along the minus strand of NC_056743.1, from coordinate 1,873,778,726 downwards.
AAACCTAATTGGTCATGGGATATGATATGCAGTAAAATATTTTTTAGTCTACATGCCAGAATAGATGATAGAATCTTCATGTCAAGGTTAATTAAAGCAATTGGACAGTAGTCATTTGGACTGAAGTTAATGTTGTTTGATTTTTGTGTAAAAATAGTCTTGGAATTATTAATGTATAAGTCAGAAATGCCAAATTGGATTATATGGTTATAAACTTTGAGTAGGATGGGGGCAATAAGTTGCTTGAAGGACTTATAGAATTCTGACACATAGCCGTCTGGGCCTGGGGCTTTACCTGGTTTCAGTTTGTTAATAGCTAAAATATTTCATTTATGGTTATAGGCATCTTTAATAATGTCTTATGGGTATCACTTATTGTTGGAAATTGTAATTCATCTAGAAAAGGATCATTAGGGCTTTCTAAGTCAAGTGATTCGGGACCATAGACTTCCTCATACACTTGAAAAACGTGTATGATTTATCCGTGAAGAAGGATTTACCCTTATGGTTAATTTGTTTTATTTTGGTAGATGGGGGGTTGATATTTATTATCCTTGCCAGAATCTTAGAAGGGGTTTGAGCCCATTCAGTGTATCTATGGATAAGTCTAGACTCCATAAGAGAGAATTGATTTAGGTGTAATTCACGCAGTTGTTTTTGTAAAGTGATCATCTGTTTTTCAATATCTGCAGAGAACTTAGTTTATAGCTCTTACTCAAGTCGTCTTAGTTCTATTTCTAGTGCTGAGGTATGTAATTTAAGTTGTTTTTTAATTAGAGAAGCTTTCTGGATAAGGATACTCCTAAGAGTTGCTTTAGCTGCTGCCCATTGAATATCTAGGGAAATATTTGACTTTTCAAAAGAGCTTGTTGTCTGTGACAAGAAATCTTGGGTTTCTTCATGCAGGGTCTTATTGTTCAAGAGGTTAGGGTTAAAGGACCAATTTGAAGGTATGCAGTTCTCGGGTTTAGGTTTGTAGATATTTACGTTGAGGTTAATTTTGGCATGATCAGAAATAGTTCTAGGGTCCCTGCTATATATTATTTCATAAGATGAAAAGAGTGTTGAGATTAAAAATATATATATCCTGGACCAGGATTTATGATATGCTGAGAAGAATGTATAATTACTAATAGAGGGGTCCTTTCTGAAAAGTTCAAAAGGATCAAATAAATTAAAATTGTCTTATATCACTTAGAGTGTTAGCAATACCCAAGGGTTGTTTATTGGTTTTACAAGTTCTGTCCAGCTCCGGTCTGGTGGTCATATTCCAGTCACCGCCGAGAATCATTAGATGTTTGTGGAATTTTTCAATAAGTGAATATATTTCATATAGGAAAGAGGATTGATATAAGCAAGGCCCATAGACATTTAAAATAAGTATTTCTTTGTTACACGATGGGGTAGAACATGTAAGGTAGCACCATCTGCCTTTTGGATCCCAGCCAGTGGATATTATTGAGCCTCTGAAAGAGTTTTTAACAATTATTGCTACCCCCTTGGAGACTGTGCAGTTCCCTGCAGCTATTATTTGTTTTATCCATTTCTTTGTAGCATCATTCACCCATTGTTCCTTTGTCAAATGTGTTTCTTGAATAAGAGTAATTTCAAAGGTACATTTTTGGATTAGGTGTAGTACTAGGTTCTTTTTTTTATTTTGTAAACCTTTAATATTCCATGAATCTACTGATAACATTGGGAATTTGCTTATTGATTTGGTAGAGTTTGGTCGTTATTGCTAGAGTTAAATGAATTTGAGTATAGAGGGGTGATTAGATTATATAGGAATAAGTAACTGAAGTGACAGCAGATTAGTTTATTTTTTTTGGTTGAGATAAGTATAAATCAATAGTAAGGTATAGTGACAACCTCCCCTTTCAGACCCCCCCACGTGCTTAACCACATTCTACCACTATCTAAAAGAGATGAAAATATACTATTTACATAACTATTTTACAAAAAATGTCCAACATTCCAAAATCCAACTTACTACACAGACTGAAACTTCTTGCTCGAAATTAACATTAGTTAATTAACTTATTAGCTTGTGATGTAAGCCAACACATGTAATTGGCTCGGACAAAGGAATTAACGCAAAACACATTGTACTTATGGTTGAAAAATTTTAAAACAGAATTATAACAGTACAAATAGTCCTATCAAGTTAACTAACGTAGCATTGTCCCTTTGGGGCATAACATTTTCCCCCGGAGGCTAAGCTGTCTTAGTTGAAATGACCGCTATGCCTCGTGGATGCCTTTCATGGGGTTTATATATTATTCCTTACTGGGAGTAATATGAAGATAAGAATTACTTTACCACTGTCAAATTAGCTTAAGATTCCTACCCTTCTACAAAAGGACAGTCTCACCATTGCTTTTTAGTATGCTTGTATAGCTTTGCCCCACAGTAATGCAGTGCATGTTCCACATTTAAAGACTTAGGCAATGGTTAAGTGATCCCATTTAAACGTTTCATAACAAGTATAAATAATGTGTTTGACATCTAGGAGCTCCATGTCTTTTTCTGACATCCGCACCCTACCAATTCTGATGTCAACTGTAGAACACATATCTATACCAATCTCAGCAAAAAAGTGGTACAGGTAAAATGTGCATAACAGCTAAGGAATAGCTAGGTTTGTAATACATATTTACGACACAATATAAGATAAACAACAGTATACACTTAGCACATTCCCAAATAATTGCTTTGCCCAGATGAATTGCCTCAACGTTGATCTCTCACCAATCAAACCAGATTGTTGTTTCACCTGTTGTTACTGCCATTGCCCTGAACAGAGATGTACACATAAAAATACACATAGGCACACGTGTGCATATATATATATATATATATATATATATATATATATATATATATACACACACACACACACACACACACACACACACACACACACACACACACACACACACACACACACACACACACACATGCATTGTTACTCTCTATCCCTAAGTCTTGAAAATCAGTAGTGACAATGGGGGGGGGCAGGCAGGATTATAAGAGTATGAGTTAGCTTTAACTCAGTAGTGATATAGCATTTAGCTACGCTGCAACTAATCAAAGTAGTTGTGTTACAGTTGTACAATTTAGAGTAAGCTGAGAGAGGGGTTAGGATGAAGCACTGCAAATATTTCTGTAACAAAAAATATGACGAACCAAACCAAGCAGTTGGTGTTACTGCGAGGGTGCTCACGGTGGTCATTTTGAGGTGGATCTGGGGTTGTGTTTTGTGTGGCCGGCTTCTATCAAAGAAATATAAATTTAAATTTATTAGCCTGGGAGCTAAAGGAGAAGTAATAAAAATGATGTAATGTAAAATGACTCAGCAGTACTGTGTATTATCAATTTAAAACTTTCTCAGAGAGAAAGATTGAGCATTGTGTATCTTGTCTTGGATCTAGTAAGGACATCCATTCACCAGCACTTCTTGCCCTGTATGTAAGAAGTTTATTTAGAACAGTGATTTCTGTTAGAGATAGATAGAAATAGCCAGACTAGTATAGCTGTTTTCTGTATTTATGTCAGACTATCTTACAGTATTGTTTTAAAAGCATTTTCCTGTGATTTCTGAACTCTGTAATGTCATTGTGTTGAAGTAACAAGTACTGTTTTGTGTTTTTATTATTTATCATTAAATATTTTAAAACCTTTTAACTTTGGCTGTTTTGTGTAGAGATAATGTAAGCTCTAGCATACTTGCATGTATTTAGGGATACCGTACAAAGCCACTCCAATAGTCTTGCTGTTCGTCACACTTACTAATTGGATAATAATAATATTGCACAGTAAAATTGGACTCCTTTTGGTAAGGGCCTTGTTAGTAGCTGATAAATAGTGGTTGGTGGCAGTGATTATTACCTTATAGTCTGGAGAGAAGGGGGCATAGCTGGAGAACCTGTTCCAGCCTTCCCCAGGAGTGTATGTGTGTTTGTATATAACTCATATCTTAAAGTGTGTGTGTGTGTCCGCTACTTGGACAGTCGCATGAAGCACTATGTGGACAGAGAGGGTGCTGGAAGTTTTGGCTTGACCACTAGGCTGAGATCTGTACCATATAGCTGTATCAGTGGGGAGTCTTATTGGGAATTTAGAGAGAAAGGGAGAAACCAGCCCCAGACTGACTGTGATCTCTGTGTGCTCTTAAGGGAAATTGTACTTTATTGTGTGTACCTGTTCTCCTTCCCAATGTGCACACTCCTCACTGGTGTTACTGGTGAGGATTGAGGCTACTTTATTATTGGGCCAGTCCATGGGTCACATATTAATTGTTTGGCAGTGGTGGGATATCCACATCAAATATTAATTGTTTGATAGTGGTGAGTTAGCCACATCACATATTAATTGGCTTGTAGTGGTGTGGCTAGTGAATTCCTGTAGCTTGTGTACAGTGATCACTGAAGGTGTTTTTGTACTCTAAATCAACCATGCAGTGGACATTCAGAGTTCAGACCACAATTGTTTTATTTCTTTTGTTAGTGTAGTTAGTCAGGGAGAACAGGCAAGCATGTCAGCAGAGGAGTATAGCAAGCTGACAAGGATCCAGTTGGCTGAGATGTGCCAGGCTAAAGGACCGGTGCATGGAAACCTGACTAAAGCAGACATGATTGAAGCTTTGGTTACAGCTACATCTGAAAATAACAACCAGGAGGATGATCAGACTGTCAGTGGAGATATGCAACATTCAGACAATGGACAGCTCAACCTTTCTACAGAGGACTTAAAAATCCATCTGGAGCTAAAGAGACTTGAGTTGGAGGCCAGGCATTTGGAAATAGAAGCTGAGGAGAAGGACAGGCAGAAGCAAAATAAAAAGGAAATGTTGACTCTTCACCAGTGTCATGGAGGTAATGGGCAAGGGAGTAACAGGACCCCAGAAGCACAAAAGGTTGGTAAATTTCTTCTACAGATTACAGAAAGGGATAATTTTGATAGGTTCATTCATATGTTTGATAGGTTCATTCATATGTTTGAGAGGGTATGTAAACAATATGATGTTGACCAAAGATTCTGGGTACAGTTCCTGACCCCCTTACTCCATGGTAAAGCTGTAACAATGCTATATAAATGATCTGATCATGATTTTTTAAATTATACTACTGTTAAGAATTGTTTGCTAGAATTGTTTAAGCTAACACCTGAAGCTTATAGGAAAAAGTTTCATGAGCATAGATGCAATGTAGATGAAAGCATGTGTGAATATGTTCTTGAACTGAGCATTTTTTTCATAGGTGGGTGAGTGGATGTCAGGTCATCACTTTTGAAGGGCTGGAAGACCTTTTGGTGAGGGAACAAGCCCTTAGCACTTTGCCTGAGGACATGAGGATCTGGTTAGCTGATAGACAATGTGCTATTTCAGATGAGTTGAGGAAGAAGGGAGACCTATACCCAGCAAGCAGGGCATCCCTGCACAGGAAAGGGATACCCAGTGTTGCTCATGGGTCTAAGGGAAGCCATGGTAGGCAGCCCAGACTGCCCCGACAGAATCTGCCAGTATCAGGGGAAGCCACTAGTGCAGGTACACATCCAGGGCATAGGGTTAAATATTTTGAATGCAACCAGTGGGGCTATGTGGCATATAGATGTCCACGGAGGCAAGGTGGGGAACAAAAGGTGAATGAGCCAGTAAGTGAGAAAGACAAAATGCCAACAGTCGATTGTCTTGAGACAACAAGAGTACCAACTACCACAAGAGGTTATATCCTATAGTAGTAAATGACAAAGATGCCATTGCTAAGAGAGACACAGCCGCTGACAAACCACTGTAAAGCCTGCAATGGTTACAGAGGAGGACTACTTGCCTGGGCAGTTTACTCCAGTCAGAGTTTTAGGAGGGACCCCATTCCAAATACCTTTGTCTAGGGTTCACCTTGACTGGGAGGGTGGAAAAGTAAGCCAGCAATTAGGTGTGTTTGAGGATATCCCTGCAGATGTCCTGATAGGGAATGATTTCAATAATGCAGTACCATGTGCTCATGTAGTTACATGCAGTCAGGCTTTGAGACAAGTATGTTGATCTGGTAGCCTGGGGGAGACCCAGGCAGACTGTACACTTGCAGCCAGGACTGGTTAGGTGGTTACTTCAGGGGGGGAGTTACCCTGTAGCAGTGAGACTAAAGGTGAATCACAGCTGCTTGTTAGTACTTATGGTGCCTTGGACAGAGTGACTGCAAAGGTAGAGGTGAGTAGTAGTATCGAGGGTGACAGTGAGGCACCGTTGTCAGAGGTTGCCAGACTTCCTGTGGAAGGAGAGTTGGGTAGGGTTACAAAATGAGAGTTGAGACTGGCTCACTTCTCAGACCCTACATTACAAATCTGAGGCAGGTAGCTAGTGAGGTGCCTGATTCTCAAGGAAAGGATGAATCTGTATACTGGGACAAAGGGTTACTGTATAGACAGTGGACCCCTGAGAGAGGGCTAGAAGATGAGAGGCTACAGCAGTCAGTAGTACCTAGAGCCTACCATCTGGCACTTCTAGCCATAGCCCATGATATTCCCTTTGCAGGTCATATGGGCATAAAACCTACTAAGAGACATATTATACAGGCCTATAGGCCTGGAATTTCCAGAGATGTAGCAGGGTACTGCAGGACCTGTGAGCAGTGCCAAAAGGTAGGCAAGGCAGGAGATAAGGTGAATGCTCCTTTGATGCCTTTGCCTGTGACTGAGGAGCCATTTCAGAGGGTAGCTATGGATATTGTGGGGTCTCTGAGTACCCCAAGTTCCACAGGGAAAAAGTATATCCTAGTGGTAGTAGATTATGGTACAGGATACCCTGAGGCAGTGGCTTTGTCCTCCATTGAGGCAGAAAAGGTGGCAGATGCTTTGTTAGAGATTTTCAGCAGAGTTGTTGTTGTGTCTTTCGGCTTTACATGCCGAGTTGCCGACCTGACGCACAACCTTCAATGAAGGTACGCCCATTCACACATGTCTCCACACAGAAGACACTCTAGCTGACAATCGAACCGGACAACGTCTTACTGTGAGGCGACAGTGCTACGGCAGCACCACCACAGCAGAGTATGTTTCCCAAAAGAAATACTGACTGACAGAGGTTCCAATTTCATGTCAGACCTGCTGGATTGTCTGTGGAAGTACTGTAGGGTGAAGCACCTAAAGACCACCCCCTACCAATCCCAGACTAATGGTCTTGTTGAGAGGTTAAACTCTACACTCAAGTCCATGCTATGGGCATTTGCAGACCAGTTTAAGAGGGAGTGGGACAGATATTTTCTCCATCTGTTGTTTGCTTACAGAGAGGTTTCCCAGGAATCCACAGGTTTTTCACCCTTTGAGTTTCTGTATGGGCATAGGGTAAGGGGGCCTCTAGATTTAATTCAAGATGAATGGGAAGGTGAATCTCACAAGGAGTCTATTGTGGCATATGTGGTAAACCTCAGGACAAGGCTCAGGGAACTCATGGACTTGGCGCAGGAGAACCTGGCAGAAGTGCAACAGCAGAAGAAGGTCCAGTTATGACAGGAATGCTCAAGCTAGGGAATATGCTACAGGGCAGCAGGTAATGGTTTGCATTCTGGTCAGACACAAAAAGCTGCAGGCAGCTTGGGAGTGACCCTACAAGGTGATAAGGAAGGTCAGTGATGTTAACTATATGGTGGAACTGCTAGTCAGGAGTACAAATTGTACCATGTTAACATGATGAAACCTTACCATGATAGGCAGGCCCTTGTGCTGAGTATTTGCAGTGTATAACAGGAGAAGTCTGAGGGGATTTGGTGACTGATCTCCTCAGTGAGGCTTCGACTGACACCTCAGTGGAAGGGGTAACAATGTCCCAGCAGCTGTCTCCTACTCAAGTTCGAGAAATCTGAGCAGATTACAGGAGTTTGGAGACATGTTCATAGGTGGGTACTAGGCTATCGGCCATAGGGCCTATACAAGCCTAGCCAAAAAGGTACCCTGGCTTTTGCCACCCAAGAAAATTATTTCCTGTGCCCCTGTCGAGCAGAGCCACAGAGGTGATCCCCGGGGTGAATTTCTTATTTCCCATCCAATCATAAAGATTTTTCTTGAAGAGTGGTAAAGAGGATCTTTGTTTGATATAGACAGGTACTTTGTTCCAAAGTATGGGAAGTTTCAGGGACAAGAATCTATCCCTCCAGCATGTTCTGTTTTTTGTGGTGACAAGCTTTAGGTCCCTAGAGCATGTAGCTCTGAGGGATTGGGATTTCTTTACATGGAGCATGTCCAACAGCTCTGAGTTTGACATAGCTTTGTATGTTAGGCAGAGATCACCTCTGAGTAGGTGATATGCGATGGAGTAAAGCTGGAGTTTTTTGAGATGGTCTGCTTAGGGCATCTGAGGCTGGTAATCCTCTTTGTAAGGTATTTCTGTGGCCTTTCCAGTTGTTCTAGATGTCTTGTGAGGTACATACCAAAAGGGGCATTGTACTCTATAATGGGTCTAATGAGTGATGAGTAGAGGGGAGCAATGACCTCTTTTTTCCTGGATAAGAAACCTTTTGTGATGAGGTGTACCACATAGCAGGATTTCCTGACTACTGTGGTGATGTGATCATCAAAGGAGAGACTACTGTCCACATGTGTCCCAAGGTCTCTTATTACACTTTCAGTGTTAAGTAGACTGCCACCTATGTGATAGCTCGTGGGTACAGAGTTTTTACCAAAGAGGATGACAATGCACTTTTTGGCGTTGAGCTTGAGGCCTTGGATTTGACACCAGGCATCTGATTCCGTGAGGCCCTTTTGTAGGATGTCCACATCGTTGGGAGTTTCAATTATGGCTCCTAGTTTGCAGTCATCTGTGAACTTCATTAGCCAAAGACCTTCTGTGTTAGCCTGTACTTCAGAAAAGTAGATACCAAACAGGAGAGGACCCAGGACTGAACCCTGTGGTACTCCACTTGTCACTGGTCTGAAGTCAGATTTGGAGTCTGCTACTTTCACAGTGTGGGTTCCGTCAGTGAGCCAGTTGGCAACCCATCTTGTGACATAGGGATTTATACCTAGTTTAGTGAGTTTAATCTAGAATTCCAGAGTGTGGGATGGTGTCAAAAGCCTTGGCAAGATCTAGATAGGCTGTGTGAAACACCTTAACCTTGTCTACAGCTTTGGTGACTTCTTCAAAAAAGTAAGTCAGGTTTAGGAGACATGATCTGCTTTTTACAAACCCGAACTGAGTGGGGTCCAGAGTTTGCAGATTACCAATGTCTTTGTTTATAAGTTCCATGGCCTTGCATACCAGGCTCGTTAGGCTAATGGGGCAGTAGTTCCCTGGGTCCGTGGTGTCTCCTCCTTTGTGGAGGATAACTGTTGCTGTGCACCATTCAGTGGGCACAAAGCCTGAAGTGAGGCTATGACTGAACATGGTGCTTAGGTGGGGTGCCAGTTCATTCTGTAGTTTACGTAGAACACAGGTTATGGATGTTGTCAGGTCCCATGAATGCTGTGTTCTTGGCTTTGGAGAGTGTGTTTTTTAACTGTGCAGGCGTGATTACAGGAACTTTGCATTCTTGCGGTATAGAGATGGGCCCTTTAGGGGGTGGGGGGGTAAAGTTAGCACTGAACCTATCTGCCAGGATTTGGCAATATCAGTTGGTTCTGTGTATTTAGTGCCATTGTACTGTAACTCAGACCAGATCCGAGTGTTGCCATTGAGATTCTTGACATAGCTATAGAATGCTTTGTGGTTGTCTTTAGAATCAGTGGTGATTATAACTAGCTTTGGAGGATTTTATGAGGGATCTCAGCTTCTTAGTGAGGCTGACCAGGGAGTTCTTCCAGTCATGGGATTTTACTCTTTTTTGCAACAGTTTTTTTTCTTCTGTTGTAGAGTTTGTTTATGGCAGGGGACTTCCAGATTGGCTTCCTTTTTTTGGAGGATAGCATCTTGGTTCTGTTAGGGATAGCACGACCCATACACTCATGTAAGTGCTTATAAAGTGCATTTGTGTAGGATTCAGCAGTTGTACTGCTATTGTAGGGAAACCAGGGTGCACCCACCTGGTGCAGCACCTGGTGGATACAAGACCTCAAAGGCCTATTAGGCAGGCCCCTTACAGGGAGCCTGAGGGAGGAGATGCAGGAAATGTTGGAACTAGGGGTAATTCAACAGTCCCTGGGCTGCTCCAGTGGTGCTGGTGCCAAAGAAAGATGGCCACACCAGGTTCTTTGTGGACTACAGGAAATCAAATAGTCATATAGAGTCTAATGCTTACCCCATGCCTAGGACAGATGAAGCCCTAGAGTAGCTGGGTAGGGCTAAGTATCTTACCACCATTTATCTTACCAAGGGCTACTGGCAGGTGTCCTTGACTCCCAGTGCAAGAGAGAGGTCAGCCTTTGTGACTCCATTTGGCTTGTATAAATTCACAAAGATTCCCTTTGGGATGAAAAATGCCCTAGCAACTTTCCATAGGCTGGTAGATCATATACTAGCAGGAGCAGGAGGGTTTGCCCTAGCTTACCTAGATGATATTGCCATCTACAACCATTCCTGGCAAGATCTCCTTCAGCATGTCAGGGAGGTGCTGGACAGACAACAGAGGGCAGGGTTGACCATTAAGCCCAGCAAATATCAGGTGGGTATGGCAGAGATATCCTACATGGGACATAGAGTGGGTAGTGATAAGATCAGGCCAGAACCTGCCAAAGTAGAAGCCATTCAGGCATGGCCTGCACCTGTTAACAAAAAGCAGATGAGGGCATTTTTAGGGACAGCAGGGTACTACAGATAGGTTGTCTCCTGTTATAGTACTATAGCTGCTGCCATCACAGACCTGAGAAGAAAAAACAGGCCTGATAAAGTAGTGTGGACAACAGCATGTAAGCAAGCATTCCAGAAGCTTAAAGAAGCTTTGTGAAGACCCCCTATGTTAGCCAGTCCAGATTACAGCAAATAATTTGTTGTGCAGGTGGATGCTTGAAACCATGGGGTGGAGACTGTACTTAGCCAGATTTCTTCAGAGAGAGAAGACCACCCATGGTCTATCTCAGTCATAGGCTCCAACCCAGGGAGAAATGCTATGCAGCTGTAGAAAAGGAATGTCTAGCCATAGTGTGGGCACTGCAGAAACTTCAGCTTTATATGCATGGAAGGAAATTCACTGTAGTTACAGATCACAATCCCCTAGCATGGTTACATCAAGCCAGCCAGCAAAATGCCAAGTTACTCAGGTGGAGCCTAGGGTTGCAAGCATATGATATGTCAGTGCAGTACCACAGTGGGATTAGCAATGCCAACTCAGATCGGCTGTCAAGACAGGGAATGGGGTAAGGTATACTCAGATGGACCTAACTCTCTCGAGCAACTTTTCCCAAGGGTCACTTGAAAAACTAGCTTGAGTTCTTGGGGGGTTGGTTATATGAAGGCTGCCAGCCTAGCTAGATAGAATCTTGTAAATAATTGTATCTCATTTGTAAATATTAATATAATCAACAGGCTTGTTTTTACAAATGTAAGAAAACTAAATTTAAGAAAACTGTGTATGTTCTGAGCTTCAAAAATGTAACCACAGTGCACCCTGCTGGAAGAAAACTGATAATTAAAGCATTGTATGGCTGTGGGATCTCAAGCTCAGAGGCAGGATGTCTAGCCTGGAAATTCTTTCTATTGTTTAACTTAAGAGATAATTACTAAGGTTTTACATGTAAAAGTGTCTTTTATTGCTGTGGCTTCCTAGCCAGGTGCAGCTTACAAAGAAATGTAAATCTTGAGTTTCTGTTAGCCTGGGAACTAAAGAAGTGATAAAAGTGGTAAAAATGATGTAAAGTGAAATGACTCAGCAGTGCTGTGTATTATCAATGTAAGACTTTCTCAGAGAGAAAGACAGCGTTGTCTATCTTGTCTTGGATCTAGTAAAAACATCCACTCACCAGCACTTGCTTGCTCTGTATGTAAATAGTTTATTTAGAACAGTGATAGATAGAACAGCCATGTTAGTCTAGCTGCTTTCTGTATTCATGTCATACTATCCTACAGTATTGTTTTAAAAGCATTTTCCTGTGATTTCTGAACTCTGTAATGTCATTGTGTTGAAGTAAAAGTACTGTCTTGTGTTTTTATTTATTATTAAATATTTTTAAACTTTTTAACTGTGGCTGTTTTGTGTAGAGATAATGTAAGCTCTAGCATACTTGTATGTATTTAGGGATACTGTACAAAGCCACTCCAATAGTCTTGCTGTTCGTCACACTTACTAATTGGATAATAATAATATTGCACAGTAAAATTGGACACCCTTTGGTAAGGGCCTTATTAGTAGCTTATAAATAGTGGTTGGTGGCAGTGATTTCTACCTTATAATCTGGAGAGCAGGGGGCTTAGCTGGAGAACCTGTTCCAGCCTTCCCCAGGAGTGTCTGTGTGTTTGTGTATAACTCATATCTTAAAGTGTGTGTGTGTGTGTGTGTGTGTGTGTGTGTGTGTGTGTGTGTGTGTGTGTGTGTGTGTGTGTGTGTGTGTCAGCTACTTGAGCAGGGACACAAAGCACTGGTTGGACAGAGAGGGTGCTGGAGGTTTTGGGTTGACCACTAGACTGAGATCTGTACCCTATAGCTGTGCCAGTAGAGAGCCTTATTGGGGATCTGGAGAGAAAGGGAGACACCAACCCCAGAATGACTGTGATCTTTGTGTGGTTTTAAGATCATGTTTGTATGTAACAATCAAACAAGGGAATGTTTGCTGAGTAATAAGAGTCTTGCAGTTACTAGTAATGCCTGTAAATAAAGTTCCACTCAGCATTACACTGTCAGACCTGAGCACAGCAGTTGAAATAATTGAGTAAAAAATAGAACTGAAAGAACACTAAAAAGGAAATGCACCTTGTATAAATGTAGGACTGTGTAACAGGAAACACACCCTGTATAAATGTAGGACTGTGTAACAGGAAACACACCCTGTATAAATGTAGGACTGTGTAACAGGAAACACACCTTGTATAAATGTAGGACTGTGTAACAGGAAACACACCCTGTATAAATGTAGGACTGTGTAACATGTTGATGCTGATCTTCATTTTGCATCATTAAAGAGGAGCTGATGTCATTTACATGCTTCAAACATGCAAAATGAAAACCCTACTAGCAACTTTGTAAGAAGTAGATCGACATACATATAAATAAAACATGGGCAGTAGAGAGACCTCTCTGCTACCCCCCCAAGTATTGCAGAGGTATTAATAGTAGGAACCTTTGCTATAGCTTGCCTGAGCTACCCTTTGAGATGAAGAAAAGAACAAAGAAAATGCAAAAAGCCGCACACACACATATATATACATATATATATATATATATATATATATATATATATATATATATATATATATATATATATATATACATATATAGATATATATATATATATATATATATATATATATATATATATATATATATATATATATATATATACACACATAACACATACAGGAAGATAAAGGAAGTGAAACCAGGATATAGCAGCAGTGTACACATTGGAGTACACCAATTGCACGGCGCACCCCCGGGCTGAAACAGAAGGGCAAGGGGAAGGGAAAGCAGCAGTAGGAAGGTAATCAAGGGGTACTAGGTTTGCTGCCAGGTGAAACGTATCAGAACCAGCCAATTACACAGGCAGCAGATCAGCCCAGCCCAGAATGCCACTATAAACTATGCAAACACCTACCCCTCTGGTATTTCCCACACCCTACACCACCAGTGTAAACAAGCGGGGAATGTTTAACACTCACAACAGCAAAATGTTATGAGCTGCAATAGCATTCATACAAATTTTGGAAGAGGCTGAGGGTGGTGAAGATGTGAATGCTGCCAACCAACCCACAGTGAGGAGACGGAGAAGAATGTACAGACCCAAGGTAACCTACAAAGGGCTACATGAGCTGGAGATAGTGGAGTGCTATAAGGTGGACATATACCTCTTATAGCAAATTGTTGAGCTGTGCCGGCCACACTTGACACACACAACTAACAGAGGAGAACCAATCCCAGTGGAAACAAAGGTATGTGTAGGCCTAAGAATACTAGCTACAGGTACCTTCCAAAGGCCAACTGGGGATATGATGGGGATTTCACAGGCATCAGCATCCAGGGTACTCCACCAGTTCCTGGATGCCATGGCAGCACATGTCGGTGAGCACTTATATTTCCCTCTCACCCGTGAGGCGTTGGCCAGCAATATGCGTCTCTTCCACCAAATAGCAGAATACCCTGAGGTAGTGGGTGCAAAAGACTGCATGCACATATGCATCAAAGCTCCACCGGGTGAGCAGGGTAGGGTCTATATCAACCGCAAGTGCTTCCCCTCCATCAACTGCCAGGTCATGTGCGATGCCCAGGGCATAATACTGAACGTGTGCGCTGGCTGCCCTGGAAGTTATCACGATTCCCACATCTGGCATCTGACGCAGCTGTACCAGAAATTTGCCAATGGGGACATCCCACATGGTCACTTAGTGGGGGATGCTGGATACGCACTGGAGGCGTGGCTGATGACACCCATCAGAAACACACACGCACCCGAACAAGAACTCCGTAATGGAGCACACGCATAAACAAGAATCATAATAGAGCATGTGTTTGGGATGCTCAAGTCACGGTTCTGGTTCCTGGGCACATCTGCTGGAGCCTTGCAGTACTCACCAACTACATATACCCAAATCATCCTTGTATGTGCCATACTACACAATATGATCCTGTGGAAACAGCTGCAGCAGGAGCAGCAAGGGGCAGGGCCACACAGCCTCCCACCAATGCCAAGGCCTGCACAGGCACAGAGTGACTCGGAGGAGGAACAACCTGAGCATGCCCCAGTAGACAGAAGGAGGCGTGCCCAGTATGCCCTGGCTCTGGCAAAGAGGCAACACATAGCACATACTCTGACATGGGAGGGACCTAGGGAATAGCACCTCTCTCTGACTCTCACATACAGTAAAAGGGATGCCAAACATTACACTACCTGTGCCTAACTATGCGTAGGGAGTGTACTATGTGCATCCGACATAGGCAGCCCTGCAGCACCACCCTCAATACTGGAACACCCACAAGATAAGGGATTCACACATGCCAGTCAGAAGGGGGGTCACATACCCAACAGTCACAGCCAGCAGGACAGATGTAGACAAACACAAACAAATGCCGTACTATGGCCACTGAATGAGGGGTATGGGTAACCACCCCCCAGGCCTACATTGACAGACTACCACTGTCCAGGTAGTGGGATATCAGTTGTGATGGCTAGGAAGTCAGAAACTAATGTGTATTTAATTAAAAGATAAGAATGGTAGTACATCAGTATGGTTTAGCCAGCAGGATAGGTAAGACTACTGACTGAAATGGATTACAGAACATACCAGTACAGTCATAGCAAATGTGTACAAGTGTCAGGTGTGCCCCCTGCCCTACATAGAAATATATTAATAGTCAGGTGTGCCCCCCAATCCTGTGTAGAAACATAGAAATTGTCAGGTGTTCCCCCCGCTATGCAGACATGTTGCAACAGTCGATGCCAAATGATCGATGGATACCATGAAGACGCAGCATGCTACCTGTCAGTGTACAACACAAAGGTCAGAAGTGCAGTACAAACCACTGGACATGATCCACACATGCAAAACAGACAGCCTTACTGGGCATGCTCACACACTTAGAGAAATGAAGGCAATGTCAGTCATCAACATACTGAAAGGTCATACTGGGCATGCTCACACACTTAAACACATGAAGGCCATGTATGCAAACACTAGTGGACCAGACACATCCAGTGGGTGCAATTGTTAGTGCAGACACATGTCAGTATGCACCACTCATGTCTTGCACACACAGTGGATAGGAATACAGACATATATGTAAGGACAACACACCATAATAAGCCAAAGTTAGATGGATATAGATGTGTGGAAGAGGGTGACCGTGACAAGGAGCCATCCACACCTGTCCCACCTAGCACACAGCCAAAGGGCCCCAAACACATCAGGTGCAGATGTCACTCACTGCAGTTTCTAGCGACCAGTACCTGTCAGCACCACAAACTATGTGTTCCACATGCCAGCTGTGCAACATGGCTGTACAAACACATAGTCCTCTAGTAGCCGTATACACGTACCTGTGACATATGACCCCATGTGTGGCCGCATGTGGCATGTCACCCCTACATGAATGGTTTATGGGCCATGCACACAACACCCACCACATTGCGCTACCCTGACAAGCCTGCCGAGGTTATCCAATGTGAAATACACCTTTGGGAGAGCTGTAGCCTAGTAATCTCCATGGTGCTTCCCATAACTGTGTACTGCTGTAGTGTGATAAACTAGTTTGGTAGGAGTTCTAACCCCAGACATGGCAACTGTGTGTGTCAGTGTTTGTGTGCTTGTCTGTCTCTCACTGACTGTGTAGAGAACAATGCCTTTTAGGCTACTCACACCCTTTACAATTTACGTACCCACCTTTGGAAAGGCTGCTGATGTCACCCACCTAAAAATACTCCCCTGGGAAGACAATAGCCCAGTAATCTCCATAGCGCATGCTGTAACTGCGTACTGTTGTAGTGTGATAATTTAGTTCGGTATGAGGGCAAACCCCAGACGTGGCAACTATGCATGTGTGAGTACTTGTGTGAGTATGTGTGTGTGTGTCTGTCTGTCACTGACTGTGTAGAGAGCTATGCCTTTTAGGCCACTCGCACCTCTTACAATTCACATACCCAAGTTTGGCAAGGCTGCTGATGTCATCCACCAAGAAATACACCTCTGGGAAGGCTGTAGCCCAGTAATCTCTGTAGTGCATCCCATAACTGCGTACCGCTGTAGTGTGATAAACTAGTTAGGTAGGAGTTCCAACCCCAAGTCTGGCAACTGTATGTGTGTGTGTGTGTGTGTGTGTGTGTGTGTGTGTGTGTGTGAGTGTGTGACATGTCAGACCAATTACTGACAAACTCACAATGCTCACATTTTTTACATTCCCATACTATTTCTGGCTTCTGATGTCACCCACGGAATACACCTCTGGGAAGGCTGCAGGTAGTAATCTCTGTCTCTGTATCGATCCCCTACGCCGCACACTGTAGTGTGATAAACTAGTTAGGTAGGAGTTCCAACCCCAAACCTGGCAACTGTATGTGTGAGTGTGTGTCTGTGTTTGTGTGCATGTCTGACTGTGTAGAGAACAGTGCTTTTTGGGCTACTCACACCCCTTACAATTCAAATACCCACCTTTGGCAAGGCTGCTGCTGATGTCATTCACCTAGAAGTACACCTCTGGGATGATTGTAGCTCAGTAATCTCCATAGCACATCCTGTAACAGCGTATGGCCATAGTATGATAAAGAAGTTAGTTGGGAGTTCTAACCCCAGACCTGCCAACTGTGTGTGTGTGTATGTGTGCATGTCTGACTATGTAGAGAGCAATTCTTTTAGGGTACTCACACCCCTTCCATTTCACATACCCAACTTTGGCAAGGTTGCTTATGTCATGCATGTAGAAATACATGTGTAGGCAGGTTGTAGACCAGTAATCTCCATAGCACATCCTGTAAGCATACTGCTGTATTGTGAATTAGGACTGTGGTAGGGTTCCATCTCCACACATGGCAGTTCTGGATGTATTGTGCGTGTCATTGTCTGTGTAGGGAGCCATGCATTTTAGGCTAGTCTCTCGCAGTCAATTTCAAATGCCCTACTCTGGCAATCCTGCTGATGTCAGTTATTGTGAAATACACTTTTGAGGAAGGGCTACTCCAGTAATATCTGTGGCATGTACTATAACTGCATAGTGCTGTATTGTAATAAACTAGTTAGTTAGGGGTTCTACTCCCTAACACGACGTGTGTGTGTGTGTGTGTGTGTGTGTGTGTGTGTGTGTGTGTGTGTGTGTGTGTTTGTAACCCATATCCTGTGTAGAGGTAGTTGTGACTGTGTGACACCTGTGGCCAATATGAAGCGGGTTTTGCATATTTCTTATATGGTGGGCATGCTGTATATCACAATGTCCACCATACAGGGATAACAGATGTGATATGGCTGAGAGGCTGGGGTGCAAAGCCATACCCAGACATGTGACATCAAGGCCAGGCAATCATAGTTAGCAATGCTAGTATTACCCAGAGCACAATCTCAACCCATGTGTCATACACACACACATGCCTAGGTAACAGCCAATATGTGGGTAGTACACTGCATATTGGACACTGATAGTAACTATGGAGTGACAGCAGTGGGACACAGAGGGCATGTCACCCTGTCCTTCTGTCCAATATGCACGTACGTACAGACAGTGTACCTCCCCCATGTTCCCCAATGGACACCTGCACCACCTGTGGTGCCATCACATGTGACCCACAATGGACATATCATGCCTGACAACATGCCCTGTATGGACAGATGCTACTGACACAAGGGAATGCTGAGAGCATGCTCTCAATGTAGGTGCAGGGTAAAGCTGCTGGCCATTACCAGTTCCTGCAACAGGTGGGCAGGACTGGCACATCTAATTATAATCTGTGTTCACAACATAGGCCGGACACCCCAGGTACAGTTTCACATGTCACTGTACATGCATGTGGGATGTGTGCACATCCCAGACACCGTCCATGTCATGGACAAAGGAAAACGGACATGGCAAGTGATGCACAGCATTGGCCACACACAATAGTCACCCAGGTGACCGGATGGGGGATACAATACCCACCTGTGTGGGCAAATGCAGACACTACATCCCTGAGCCACAATGCAGACCATCATCATATGGCCTGATGCCAAGGTACATCCATCGCCTAGCTTTGGACAGCTGTCTGGCGCAGTCCAACACCACACACCTGTGCAGACATGCACCCATGCATGACAGTACTGCCACCTTGTGCATTTGTGTGTGTGCTGCATGCTGCAGATGTTCACATCCACACTCCCTACAACCCCATGGGCATACTGCAGCATGCTCTCTGATGTCAGACACCTTCCCATACCTTTCGCCCATACAGCCCCGTATGACCTGTGTGGTGCATGGGATACCTGCACAGTGATGTGATGTGGCAATCTCACAACTGATGATTTGTACACCTGGCCCTGCCATGTGAGTCAATGTGTGTGTGTGTCCTTGTGAGAGTGTGGCTGTGTTGATGCTGGCACCTGTTCATGCCGACAGGCACATGTATGTCACCTACCAAACAGCTACTTTATCCCTGTTGCAGATGTCACTCACCATCACATATATGTTCTGAGTGCTCCACAACAGGTAACCCATGTGGCACATCCAATAATTGCATTGAACTGTGCTAGCATTACATAGTTGTCAGGGATTTGATAACCTGTGATGGTAGGTGTGTGACACAAACTGCTTCAGTTTTACCCTCCCTCCCCTCCCTGACATGTATTTGCCTCTGTCTGTGTCCCCATCCCCTCTCTGGTGGAGATGGAGACCTACAAATGCTTTGCTTGGGCAGCAGCATGTGTATTGTAAGTGATGCTCATGATCAGCTGATGGCCTCTGCACAAATCGCAGCCCTCCCCTAGCTGATTGCATGTGAAACAGCTGGGGTAACATTCCCATAGCCAATTGTATGGAAACACACTCCAATACCTAGGAACATCATGGTGGTGTTGGCCCTTTTTATCCACTGTGAGCAGGAACTAGATCTGTCATATGGCAAACAGCATCTCAGATGGATTGGGATGTACCTCTAATAAAATACACTGTGGAACCAGTGCAACAAACAGGAGGGGGATGTGCCTGACCTGACTAAAGACTGTAAGTTCCGCATTTGACGTAATGTTGCTTTAACAGTGTTTGTGTGGATATGGCTGTTGTACATGTCTCAATACCTGCCATGTCAGTTCCATGTTTATGGGGAATCCCTATCTGCAGGGTCATCTGCACCCTGGGCAGTGTTGTGTCCATGGTTGCATGTGTCACCCACCGAGCATCTAGCTGTGGACTGCAGAAGTTAGTATGAGGATTGCAGTCAGTAGATAGATGGAGAAAGCTGTGATAGTTACAGATGTCATATCTCTCAAAAGACATATGTTGCAACAAATCTGTAACAATAGTAAATGTATGCAATTATCACAGCAACATGTCAATATTGGCCCTGTGTATGTGCTTCCAGCCACACCTCTGTCAACCCTTGTACATATGTTCTGCATGAAGTGGTGCATATGTGCTGTACATCATAATTTGTGGCATCATATCTGAGAACAAGCCACTGATATATCAGACTGCTACACGTTATGTACAGTAGGGGTTACATTACATGACATTACCTGCACATTCTGTGGATGTTCGTATAGTACTGAGGTCTGTGTACCTATGGTGAATGTCGACAATGTATGTAGTGTTGATATGTACATTAGCCTGTGTACAGACTGTGATAGATGACATTGTTCTAGTTCCCCTACTATCAGATGTTACATGCTGCCCCGCTGTATGGTACTGTAGTGGCGTACATGTTTGTAGGGCCATAAACACACATGTCCCATACCACAGATAGCCACCAGACCAAACTGTGTAGCAGGCCGGTATATGTATGGTCAGACTGTGAGTGGCACATATGAGGATGGTGTAGAACACATAGTCCATATACTGTAATACCATGTTAGCTAACCAGCTGTGGCTGTGTTCACATTGGTTGTGGATATGCACTTTCACACAGGTGTATCTTACCCTATGCTGTGACATGCCTGTTGAGCCTGCTTTATATGCAGGTACATGTGGATTCCCCCTTAAGAGATGTAGGCCAGTGTTGAGCCAGTCTGCCTGCAGCTTGCACAGTGCCTTGTGAAATACCTCGCAGCTGAGTGTACTTACCCAGTGGGATGTTATGTGCAGATACTAGCCAGATGTCCTGCTGCCGAGCCTCCCTTAAAAGTCATGCATGTCAGACAGAGCAGTGGGATGCTGTACAGATGTATGTCAATATCTAGTGGGTAGTATGTGGCCATGTTACTCCTGTATCAGTGGTCATTATGTGTCAGGCCAGACAGGGGTGTGTGAATGCATAACCCATGGTGGCAAATGTATACCAGTCATTACGTGTTATACCCATCTACATGGCTGTCTGCATCCATATTGTCAGGCATGGTACACATGTTTTGCACTAAGGGCTTATGTGTATACCTATGGACTGTACAGAGTGTGTCAGAATTTCCACATATATTGGCCAATATCTCTGCTGCAGTCCACAGGGGCATTACGTGCTAGCAGCAGTACTTTACAATTATGTCCTTAGGATGTCTGTCAATAGCCAATGACACACATGTTATAAGCAGATGTGACCTCCCACACACACCATGTCTGTGAAGACAATCCCAATGACAGTAGCAATAGTCTACTAGTTTACCTGCTATACATACCTGACATCCCCTGCAACTACGACATTGGGAACATACAGGCTGGGGTTGGCCTACACTTCATGTCCAGGACATATGGTGGGAATATATGTACATATATTTATCCAGATAGCCAGATATACATGATTACACGTGTGTACTACACCCAATTAACACTGTCATGGCAATCGCCTACTATAGATCCCCACATCATGTGTGCGTGGTCCCATTACATCTCCTGTGTGATGGATATCCGTCCTGTGTGTGGGCAGCAGTGGTACCAACAGCAGGTAGCAATACCCCTTACAGGAGAACCGGCACACTCAGGGCAGCCACATATTTGTAGGAGGATCAACAGACAGACTGCGAGTAGAGTTTTGTTATGCTTTGTATAGTACTGGTGTTACAGGGTGTGGGTGTACATACTATTTTACTGTGGAATGCAGTACGTCTGCATAGCACACAACTGTAGGCCTATCCTCATGCTGGCCAGAGCTATGCCTATCATGTCTTGTCTGTCCACCACACAGGTCCTGTGTCAGATATTACATTGGCAGTGTGTGTTGTGTGTTATCAGTACATGGCTACATCCATGACCGTTTCTACCCTCAATTCCCTGACTAAGGATATGTTACAGACTATCCTGTAACACCAGCACCTTGCATAGTGTATGGCAACAGTTGTCCACATATGTGCCTGTATTCCAGCCTCTGTCCATCACCTACATACCAAGCTTTGCACATATGTCATGATGTCTGTGGTTGATCCATAGTGAGCTGGGAGTATAACACACTGCTAGTACTGCTATCAGTCCACTGCCTTTGTATCCCCCACACATACGGTGGGCCTGGGGCCATATATGTGTGGACGTCACCTACACAATACATGTGTGCCCTTATGCACTGCAGTGGCCAGTGTATGTAACAGTGGTATATCACCCTGTATTATTGAGTCTAGGGGGAAGCACCATAAATGACCTAGGCTGCTACAAAATGTGGGGGTATCAGGGCTGAGCTGCCTTAAGGTATCTGGATGTACAGTACCATATACTTCACCTATATATACATTACTGACATGGATCTGGGTAATGCAGGACTACTGCCCCCTGCCATACAAACTGTTCTGTTTGTTGGTGTATAATCCAGAAACAGGGACATAAACCTCGAAACAGCACCCGACAAAGAATATTCAAGTCCTTTAATTAGATTAAGCGCTTTTTATTTGTCACAGTATGCAAACTTCCTCAGACAGATAAAACCACGTGTAAAAATGCTGCTGAGTTTTTCAGAACCCTTGTGGTGGTCCGATCCCATTAAAATTAGAAGAACTTGAGTTGAGTTGGCAGATCAGGTTAAACGCATACAATGTTTATTTTATTTAACATTTGTTGACCGGGAATGTCCGACTAGGTTCCACAGAGCCTGTTTTCAGCGGAGGCCCGGGGAGAAATGCTCCAGATGCATGTCTTTGGAATGTCACTTAAAAAACATTAACAAACACCGCTGCACTAACTAAAGTTGAAAATGAAGACTTTTCTTAATAAACTAAAACCACTCACTTAAAACTTAAAACTGTAATAGTGACCGGTTTGAATGAGAGTTGTTCAACTAGTAGCATTCTTAAGCTCAAGAGTCTCACTAGATGATACACCTCAGTTATAGTAATTCCAACCAAGGGTGTGTGTTACTTTACAGTGCTGTTTTTAATGGTTATGTTTAGGAGTCACAATTTTGTGAGTGGTTTTAAGTTTATTAAGAAAAGTCTTCATTTTCAACTTTAGTTAGTGCAGTGGTGTTTGTTAATGTTTTTTAAGTGAATGTATTCCTTTAAATGACTTCATTGATTAATTGAGTTGTTAATTGACCTTGTATTTAAAGCATTTTTACACGCGCTTTTATCTGTCTGAGGAAGTTTGCATACTGTGACAAACGAAAAGCGCTTAATCTAATTAAAGGACTTGAATATTCTTTGTTGGGTGCCGTTTCGTGGTTTATGTCCCTGTTTCTGGATTATACAGTTTGTCTCTTTGCCTGTTTTGAGTTTCTGTTTGTTGGTGTGGCCATGATGGTGTCAGTTATGCCATGTTATGTAGCAGTTACAACCCATGTGGTCATATGATGTCTATACCACCTACTGAGTTTTACAGTGTGTAGATAGAGGCTGCTGAACTACACACCTGCATTATATACTGTTGATTGTTAGGTATCCTGTGGCCCAGTGTGTCTTTCTTATTTTACAATGTGAATGGCTTAGCCTGGACAGCAACAGCTGTGAACCTTTCCAGACTACTGTATTACTGTCACTGGTCCACAGTAGCATCACTCCATTGATATAGTTGTCAGTGTCTGAACAGCTATATGGCTTGGCATGTAGAACTGTAATAGTACACGATTAAAGGTTTCCATGTCTGCAAACCTGTGGGTGGTGTTTTACCTATGACCTCTCTGTGGGTGTATGTTACAGGCAACGAATGTCATTTGTATGGGTGGCACATACACTGTCCAGTCGTTTATGGGTCAACTGTAGGCATAGTTATCTGTGTCAATGTATCTGTATCCTGGGAATGTTGATGGCTTCCACATAATACATTCCACATGAGAGCCAGACTGTACTGCATGATATGTTACCAATACCAGCCTGATATCATACAGGTGGGATGTAGTACAGGTAACATTGTATGCCCATGTTGTCACAGGCCCTGCTTATGGGATCTCCAGTACTTGGTAGTGTATTGCAGGGCGGACGTTTTTGGCTGGGGGGATGCCTATTTGTACAACGTGTATAGTGTGTGGGGCCTCTCAACCATTAACAGTGCATGAGGACATATGTGTCACTTGTTAATCTGCCATTGCTATCTACAGATGTATGGCCATATATACCTGTATATCTATATTATATTTATGTATATATATATATATATATATATATATATATATATATATATATATTTAATTATATAATCTGCTGACATATATATATATAACTGTCTGTATGTACCTACATAGATATATATCTACGTACACATATGTAACTTGCTGTGTATATGTAGACATGTAGGTGTAGACACATATATGTGTCGATGTAGGCATTCGCATGTATATATGCTCATATATATATACTGATAATATATGTATATAGTGTCAGAAAAATATATATGTACAGTTGTATATATGTTGTATCTGTGTAGATAAGTATATATGCACACAGACTTGCATCTAGATGTTGGTATACATTTTCTGTACTGTTGCATGACGGGACTGGATGATATGTTTCTGAAATCATTGGATATATGTGTATCTGGCATGGCTTAGTGGTATATCATCTTGACTATGGTGTGCAGTGTCCTGGGATCGAGCCCTGCAGGAGCTCTCTATTTTGTAGCTGGGCAGAACACGGCCCATTGGATACAGTGTGATGAAGGCAGTTTTGAGTAGTTGTACGCGGGGGTAAGATACACGGGTTAAGCAATATAGAAGCCAAATGAATGTGTGACACTGTCACCAGAAAATCTGTGTTCTGGCCAGCAACACAGTAAACAGTGTCTGCAAGGCTCAAACCCAGGACCCGACACACCATAGACAACGTGAATTACCACTAAGCCGTGATAGATATACATATATCTGATGGCTCCAGAAACATGTCATCCAGCACAATCAGTCAACAGTACAGTAAGTGTTCTTTAACATCTAGATGTATGTGTGTGCGTATATATAAAAAAAAAAATATATATATATATATATATATCGGTATAGTTGTATATAACCCACTCTCTCCATGAATACATATACACAAATCTGTCTACATATATATGTCAAGATATAGATATATCTACAGCAGAATATATATATATATATATATATATATATATATATATATATATATATAGATATATGCAGATATATATATATATATATATATATATGTGTGTGTATATAGATAAATATCAATAGATATCATAGAGGACATTTCAAAGACATATATGAACACGGGCACTGTTAAAGGGGGTGGGGTTCAAGCAACACATGTTTCACATGTGGTGACATCCCCCCTGCAATACATTACCAACTGTTGCAAATGCCATAACCAGGACCTGACAATACATGGGCACAAGATGTTAACAGTAGGCCATCCCACCTGTATTATGACACGTGGGTATTGATAACATATCCTGCTGTGTACGGTCTGTCGACCATAGTGAATGTACAATGTGTAAGCAATGAACGGTCCTATGATACCTATACTCAGACACATGTATGCAGATACTCATATGCAGATATATATGTATACATATGTATAGATATATATGTGACTACACAGACACACACAGAGGTATGTCTTGGAAGATACATGAGAGGGTGCACACCATACTGAACTGCCAGTATCCCAAGCATCACATATGTTGGTGTCCATGCCAAGGCATTCAGGTAATCCAACAGAAAAGACTGACATGGCCACAGCGTAACAAACTGTACACAGTATGTCATGAAGATGTATAGCCCAGTGGCCTCTAAATACACTCTGCATGCAATCCATAGGGTGAAAAGAGCTGGGTTGACCCTATGGGTGGTATCTGTCACTTAATGCATAGCTGTAATCATCACAATCACACTGATGGCAGTCAGCAGTAGGCCAGCTGTGTTCACAAGGTGAAATGTATTGTAATGTACATCCACATACTGTAAGACAGCTTACTACTGGTGGTTCTCACATGTTGTAACACCCTGGGATACTTGTGGTGTATACCGCCAATACACTGCCTTACAGGGGCATAGCACACTGTTACATACACTGACCTCGAGACTGCAGAGGTGCACACATGTGTTGTGCAAATGAAGCCCGCATATATATGGTGCATATGGGCTGTGCACCATTAGTTGTTGACAGCATGCCTGATAACCAGCCAGTCAGATGACAGACTGCTGGACATGTGTGTAGTAGGGGCTGTGTCCATGGACATTACCAGTACATTATGTGTGTACAGTACCATGGTCAGTGTACGTATGGCAGGGGTCTGTGGCCTTCAGTATCCAAATAGCCATGCCTGACCCCTCGCCCACCAAAGTAATGTCACCGGGGGCACAGCAGCTATCCGACACCTACAATGAAGATAGCAGAGCATATACGGTCCCATATATATAGTAATACTACATATAATATAACCACGTGTATAACAACAATACCTAACATATGTCCATACCTGCGTTCCTGTGTTGAGATGGCAGGGTCTGTGTGTGTTGTGTGGTAGTGTGTCCATTAATCCTCACAGATATAAGGACCCACTACTGCAGGGCTGAAGAGACACCTGTGGCTCCAGATACACAGGTTGCAGACCCATGGGTTAGGATGATTGATGACTGTATGTGTATTGCACTTACGACACATTGGCTCTGTACAGACTGTGGTAGATGCCATTGTTCTCCATCCATTTCTTTCTGATATTACATGCCGCTCCAGTGGTAACCTTGTGTATCATATGTGGCTGTGGCTGCATTACCATTGGATGTGGGTATGCATTTACTCACAGGTGTCTGCTATGCTGTGCTGTGACCTGTGTGTTGAGCCTGCTATTCTTGCAGGTACATGTGTATTTCCCGATACAATATGTATTCCGGAGTTGTGGCAGTCTGCCTGTAGTTCACCCAGTGCTTTGTGACATGCCTAGCAGCCTACTGTAAATACCTAGTGTGCTGTTATGTCCAGTTATTTGCAGGACATACTGCTGCCAGGCCAGCATACCTGTTGTGTATTACTGACAAAGCTGCGGTATGCTGTTCAGATCTATGTCATTCTCTACTGGGTAGTATGTGGACATGTGAACTCAGCAGCACCAGGTGATATGTGTCTGGAGAGACTGGAGTGTGTGCATGCATAAACTGTGTGGGCATGTGTACCCCAGTATTGTGATATACCCATGTACATGGCTAGTAACAACCACATTGGGAGGTGTGGTCCACATGTCATGCATGAAGGGGACATGTGTACAAGTCTGGACTGACCACAGAGTGCCACACTGTCTACATATAGTGGTCATATCCCTGCTGTAGTCCACAGCATCATCACTGTGCTAGCAGTGGGTCTCTACTATGCTGCCCCTAGGATGTCTTTCCATAGGCAATGGTGCACATGTCTACAGCAGATTGACCTCCCACATCCAACATGTATTTTAAGACACCCCTGTGACAGTGGCAACAGTCTACATATATATACCCGCAATACATATGTGATATCCCCTTGCACTACGGTGTTGGGACTATTGGTACTGAGGTCAGACTCTGCTCCATGAACCGGACATATGGTAAACTGATGTGTGCACATATATCCACATATCTGTGTAGATATATACACATATACATATCCACAGACATATATGGCCATA
Source organism: Protopterus annectens (assembly GCF_019279795.1). NCBI lineage: Eukaryota > Metazoa > Chordata > Ceratodontiformes > Protopteridae > Protopterus > Protopterus annectens. Next base: position 1,873,751,028 of record NC_056743.1, on the reverse strand, counting down.
TACATATCCACATATATATATATATATATATATATATATATATATATATATATATATATATATATATGTATGTATACATACATATAAATACCACACATATACGTGCACACCGCACTGACCTCAACAAGTGGCTATGCATCTGCTATAATTCAAAGGGAAGCAGTTATATGTCTGCCTGGGGTTACATGATGTACAGACCATGATGCTCTGGCAGGGACAAACTGCACGTGTTGCCCCTAGGATTCAGGTTACTGGCTACACCTTCTGGCAACCCCATAGTGCCTAATCTAGGCTGGATTCAGAGGGCAAATTCACCACTGTAACAGATGCAAGCATGCAAAACTGCCAGTAATGGAACTCAATGTTGGACATCTAAACCTAAACAGGCACTCTCCGGAGCCACACATACAAATGGGGACCATTGATATCTGTGCAGTACCTGGAACCTAGTGCAATGCTCCAAAGAGCACACCTGTAATACCTGGCTACAACCCTTATCACACATGTCAGCCAACAAACCAAGGCCACAACACTACAGGTGGGGGAGTGTCCATATTCACCAAGGTCATTCACACCTCCAGCCTAGTGTCAAACACGATGCATCTAGGAATCACCAAATGCAACCGACACTATGTAAGACTGCAATCCAAATTGCAGCTGCCTACTGATCCCCATCCATGGTCCAAGGTTCTCACTACACTGTTATACACATACTGGACAATATTAAGATAAATCAAACACCATAATACTGGTTGATTCCAAATACTCTGACATTAACTGGGAAATCACCTCGTGTACCACCACCCTTTACCAGCAGTTCTGGGAAGACATACAGTCCAAACCCCTGTATCAACTAGTTCATTGCCCAACCAGGGTCTCCAATATCATAGACCTGGTCAATCCCAACATGGGTGTCAGATGCCCCACACCAGTGGCCACCCCTCATAGGTCAGGTGTGACCATTAGGTAATCACCATTGACATCCACATCCCACACCCACCCACCAGTAAGGATCCTCCATGAATACCTTCTGCAAAGCCTATGCCATGCTACTCAAGCCAGATGTGACAAACCTCATGACACCCATGGAGATAGAAGCTGAATGTGCAACTGGTGATTCCTACACTAAGGCACTGTGGGCAAACCCATTCATGCATGCATTACGCCATCCCACATAGACCCAAAACACTGTCTTCCAAACAAGGAAGCCAGTCTTGTGCTCCACTGTCATGAACAGTCTATACAACAGAAGGAAGACACTGTTGCAGTTAACAGGATAATCCCAAAATGGAAACTGCTCCTTTACCAGCCTCAGTAAGAAACTACTATCCCTCAAAAGCCGCCACAGCTTGTTACATAATATTATTGCCATAGATTCCAAAGACAACCAGGATCTGTACCGCAATGCTCAGAATTGCTCTGTGCTACAACATATTGACTTTAAATATACTGATTCAAAGGAGTGTCCCAATATCTGGGCAGACCGAGTTAGTGCCACATTCAGCCTCCCTCATCCCCCACAGGGCAAATCTCGGTAACAAAAGGTTGCCAAATGCCAGTAATCATGGCCACACAAGTGGATTCCGCCAACTCCACTGCTAGGAATACAGCAGCCATGGGACCAGATGACATCCCGGGCTGTGTAGTACATGAACTGCTACATAACCCTGCATCTCAACTAAGTGCCATGTGTCATCATAGCCTTACCTCAGGCGTCTATCCCACTGAGTGGTGCACAGCTACAGTTATTACACTCCACAAGGGTGAGTCCACCTTGGATCCCGAGAAGTACCGTCTCATCAGTCTGATGAGCCTGATCTGCAAGGGCATGGAATGCATTATCATGCAACTCATTAACAAAGACATTGGCAACCAGTAAACACTGGACCCCACCCTGGTTGGCTTGTGCAGGGCCGATCTTGTCTCCTGACCCTGTTTGACTACTGTGATTCAGTCCCTGGAGCTGTGGAGGAGTTTAAGCCAGTGCACACAGCCTATCTGGACTCCGCCAAGGCCTTCAACAACATCACCCACTCTTGAGACATAGTTAAACATGCAGAGCTGGCCATAAAACACCTGTGTCACTTGACGGGTTGCCAAATGACTTACCGATGAAACCCAGACTAGAAACGTAGCCATGTCCAATCCCTGCTCCAGACAATTGACTAATTTGAGTACGTCGGGGTCGGTCCTGGCACACCTGTTGTTTGCCATCTACTCCCCTGAAGTACAGGCCTACACTACTCAACTCTGGCTGACAAAGTTCACAGATGACCGCAAACTGGGAACCATTATTGGATCCTCAAATGATGTGGATATTCTACAACATGGCTTTACAGACACAGATGCTTGGTGCCAGAGCCATAGGCTCAAGTGTAATGGCATGTAATGTATAGTTATCCACTTTGGACATACCGTGTACCCATGAAGTACCACATAGATGTGCACTGAACACCGACAGTGTGCTGACAGACATAGGAACACAGGTGGACAGTGGTCTCCCCTTCATTAATCACATAGTCACGACAGTAAGGAAATCCTCCTATGTGGCACACCTCATCACTGAGGGCTTTACATCCAGAGAAAAGGGGGTACATGTCCCACTGTACTCATCCCTCATTACACCCTGTATAGAGTACAACGCCCGTTTGGTATGTACCTCGCAGGACAGCTGCAACAGCTGGGAAGGCAGTGGAAATACCTCACTATATTAATCACAGCCATCAAACAGCTAGACATCCTCCAGCTATACTCTGTAGCATACTGTCTACACAGAAGCTATGTCAAACCCTGGGAAATGGCATCTGTAATGTGTATGTACTGCCATGTACAGTACATGTATATGTGCTCTCCTTACTGTAGCAAAGGGTATTGAGTGTCATGTCTGAGACACAGAAGTATGTGAGGCCTGCAGAGCGCTGTTATCCATGTGAATGTGTGACATGCAGGGGTAGCAACCCAGGGTACGTGCTGTCACACATGCATGCAGTGTAACATGACAGTACTACTGTCAACAGTGCTGTCTCAGGGAAGGGTACAGTGCTACTACTGACAACAGGCACACCTGCGGACATAGCTGTACTCTGAGGGCTCACAGTCGTGTACCTGGTGTGTGGGCTGTGTCACCATATATATGCCCTACTGGATGATACTCAGACATGGGGAATGTAGCTGTGGAGTACTGTCAGCACAGCACATGTTAGTAAGGGCTTACAACATGTAGTATTGGCATACTCATTGTTGTCAAACATCCATCTGTTGACACATTTGTTCTACAGTATAGCTACTCACCAAACTGGTGTCTGTCAGTCCCTCTACAGATGTGCAGATGGCAGGTCTCCAGCTGGGATATGTGCAGGCAACCTAAGCTTGATAGACACAGATATGTGTGGCCGGCTGTGTACTTCCTGTCACATATAGGGGACATCACTCTGTATGGGCCACATGCCACCAGTACCTACACTACACTACCACAGCCAAATTAACGTGCTTGGGTACAGGTCTCCATCACAGACACTAACCACATGTTCGACATGTTGCATACATGTCGACTGGACCACCTCAGTAGCCATGTGTAGAAGGCACCCAGAGGATTGGCTGATGCATGTTACTCTCACCCTGCTAGTCACTAACATGGTGTCTGTTGATAGATTGCCTGCTGGCACATGGCAGGTGGCATAATGCCAATGTACACACACATCCAGTTCCTCCATGGACAACAGCCAGGCACACAGCTATGAGCACCTACAGCAATGCACCACAGTACTGACACATTTGTGTGCATTACTGAGGATAGCATTGTTTGTGTGTTAGTACACCTGTAGTTGGAAAGTCCATGACTGCCTTTACAACCACCACCACTCCCATTGCCATAGTCAGATGTGGCTGCTGCTGTATTGGACATGACATGTAGCCTGTTACACTCCTCTCCCTAACAGCTATATGTGCCTTGCAGTACCAGCACAACAGTGTTGTACAAATGGGTTGGTAGGCATGGGAATCCCACTGAGGTCTGCCACGTGTATATGTGTGTGCATGTCTGCATATCTGTAGGGTACACCATTCCGAGGCCACATACTCCTATTACAATACACATTGCCACACAGTAGTACAGATATTGTTGTCACCCATAGGTGTGGCAACACAATGCAACACTCTACTATGCCTGTGGTGTGTGCATTATATGCATATCCCTGTGGTACCACTGCTGTGGTATGCAATGGGTTGTTTTGGTGTCATGGCCAATGTGTGCGGTGGTGGGCATGTCAGAGTATAAAGATGGGGTCCAGTGTGTACAATATCCATTGGGGGATGTGGGTGCTGTGTACACTGTCTTTACACCATGGTACAGCTAGTATATAGCCCGCGTACCACTCTCTGATGCTCACTGTCACCATCGCCCATACAGGTAACAGATAACAGGATACAGCCCAGTTACACATGTGCTGTGTGCAGTCTACCTGTAACACATTAGACACACAGACTAGTTAGTTACCACGACTCAGCACAGCTCCTTGTGGTGTCCTGCAGAGTACTACAAGCAGCAGAGAGTGAAAGAGTGACTTTCCTTGATTTATAAGTATTTTTTTCTGGCTTTCTTTTTGACTCCTGTATCTCTACTGCATTTCACCTAAAAACCCTTGAAATCAGCTCTGCATATTGTTTATACTGTATTTGTGTTGCTTCTAAACTGTTTCCACTTTAAAAGTTAGTTTTTGTTTAATTTAACTGTTAGGCTAACACACTCAAGTGCGCTAGCCATTTTAAAGCATTTACTGTTTGTTACTGTATCTTTTTCTTCTGTCTCTGAAAAAAAGAAAAAAAATATCCTTGTTTTCCCACCTTACTGAACTAGAATAGTCCAGTCTTCAGATTTTGCTGATCTCTGGGCTTTGTCATAGTTCCTGTGCTATCCATATCCTTATTTGGATAAGAGGAAGCTTCTTTGTTCACCAGTGGGAGTGGGGAGCACTGAGCAACCTATTTGTCCCTAGAGGAGTGGTCCCAGCCCAGCAACTTGTAGTTTATTGGCTATTTTGGGTCAATTCCTAGCTCTTTTCAACCCCCTGCTATAAAGCCCGCTTTAGCATGCTTTTGCACTTGTATACGACTCAGCACAGCTCCTCGTGGTGTCCTGCAGAGTTCTACAAGCAGCAGAGAGTGAAAGAGTGACTTTCCTTGATTTATAAGTATTTTTTCTGGCTTTCTTTTTGACTACTGTATCTCGACTGCATTTTGCCTAAAAACCCTTGAAATCAGCTCTGCATATTGTTTATACTGTATTTGTGTTGCTTCTAAACTGTTTGCACTTTAAAAGTTAGTTTTTGTTTAATTTAACTGTTAGGCTAACACACTCAAGTGCGCTAGCCGTTTTAAAGCATTTACTGTTTGTTACTGTATCTTTTTCTTCTGTCTCTGAAAAAAAGAAAAAAATATATATCCTTGTTTTCCCGCCTTACTGAACTAGAATAGTCCAGTCTTCAGATTTTGCTGATCTCTGGGCTTTGTCATACTTCCTGTGCTATCCATATCCTTATTTGGATAAGAGGAAGCTTCTTTGTTCACCAGTGGGAGTGGGGAGCACTGAGCAACCTATTTGTCCCTAGAGGAGTGGTTCCAGCCCAGCAACTTGTAGTTTATTGGCCATTTTGGGTCAATTTCTAGCTCTTTTGAACCCTCTGCTAAAAAGCCCGCTTTAGCGCAAATTAGCGCAAAGTTGCTCATAGAGCAGCATCGGTTAATCAAGTTTAAACTATTTCTGGCTCCGCAAAGTCTGCTCTTCAATTTTTCCCTTAGAACTGCTCTACTTGCAATCTAAACAGTCTATTCTCTATCTGAAAAGCCCAGCACTTGCTCCTAAAGCATTTTTATACAGGTAAAGCACTCTTAAACAAAAAGAAAGTACTTCACCTAAATTCCCTTGAGTACCCATTTCCCTATAGGTCTTTTCTGACTCAGTTACACAGCAATCCTTTACACTATTCTAGCATGTCGAAGGGTCAGTTGCTGGCGTCCTCTCCTGTTCAGCTGGTGAATCTGGGAATCTTGAGGCAATGTTACAATTGCCTCATGTACACAGACAACCCTCTCCTCCTCCCAACAAATATATGTGAGAGATGCAACTATATAGCCAAACTGGAGACTGAGCTCTCTCAACTCAGTACTGGCAAAACCAGTCAGGAGGAGAAGGTAACCACGCACACCACAAACCCAGTCTCACATAGACCTATCACCACTGCAAACCAAACACATAAACACACAAAAACATACTCGGAGGCTCTGATTAAAAATCTACCAAAACAACAGAGGTCTCCAAAGCAGACACCCAAGCGACCACTACCTCAAGACATACCACATGCAACACATAGTTCACAAAGTCAGTGTGCTAAACAGTCACAGCCCTTAAGGCCAAACAACATGCCAGATACATTTGTAATGGGCAGCTCCATAGTCTGACACACTGACATCCCGCTCACCAGACTGAACAAGGAAAAGGTTACAGTAAGCTGCCTGTCGGGTGCTAGAATCTGCCACATAACACAAGCACTCAGGTCACTCCAAAGCAAGTACAAATACTACTCAGTCATTGTCCATGCTGGTGTGAATGACCTGAGATGTACCTCCCTGGACTACATGAAAAGAGACATAGAGGAGCTCTCTGATTATGTAGCCCAGGCCAGTATGACCCTGACCCTGAGCAGCATCTTACCCTCACCAAGAATGATGCCACAGTACAAAGACAAAATGATCAGCTTTAACAATTGGCTTAATTACTGGTGTCATTCTAAGGGGATCCAATGTCTGTCTGCTTGGGATGAAATGCTTGACGAGCCACGCTGCTTCGCAAGGGATGGCTTGCACCTGTCACCCCTGGGCTTCCGGATATTGGCCAAGGCTCTTGCCACCCCCATAGTGCCTTTTTTAGGCAAGGCTCAAAAAGACAAACCCACCTCCCTAGAAAACACAAGTGAAAAAAAACTAAGGGTAATGCTGCTCAATGCCAGAAGTCTAAACCTCAAGATGCATGCTCTCGAAGCCCTCCTCAGTATGGAGAACATCGATGTCTGTGCAGTGACTGAAACAGGGTTCAAGGCTCCTGAGAGCACCCCAGCACTACCAGGTTTTACCTCATATCATGCTTTCCGGCCCCAAAACTTGGACCGAACACAAAAAGAGGGGTAGTATCCATATTCATCAAAGATACCCACACCTCCAGGTTAGTGACAACGCACGAAGCATCGGAGACCATCCAGGTGCAACTAACCATAGGCAAAACTGCCCTACAGGTTGTAGCATGCTATAGACCACCCTCTCAAACTCAGGAACCCCACTCAGCCTTCCTGAAGACACTGGAGAGTATGAATGTCTCACCAAATACCATCATATTGGGAGACTTCAACTACCCAAACATAGACTGGGAACATTACTCAAGCCCAAACACCCTAGCCCAAAGGTTTCTAGAATTCATAAACTCAAATGTGATGGAACAACTAGTCACCACTCCCACAAGAGGAGATAATATACTAGACCTGATCATCACAACCATGGGGACAAAATGCTCCACACTGGAAGTATACCCCACATTGGTGAGATCAGACCATAAATTAATCCCACTGGAAATCAACATCCTACCCCCACCCCCTGCACAAAAGACCACGGTGAAGAACTTCTCAAAAGCCGACTTCACACTTCTTAAGACTGAAGTGGTATCCTTCAAGGCCCCTGGGCCAGTGGAAACTACAACCCACACAGCTGAATCCTTTATAAATGCCTTCTATGGGCACCTTCAAGAATGCATGGATCATGCAATCCGTAATAAAACCAAGACCCATTCCCCCAAAGGCAGGCGCCCTGTCTGGTGGACCCCAGCCATTAACAAACTTTACAACAGGAGGAGGAAGCTACTACATGATAGAGCAAAATCCCTAAAAGGGAAGGCATCTCTGATCAGTACTAGCAAAAAACTACGATCACTCATAAAATCATCCAAGGCCAACTTTGAGAGAAAATTCACAAAAGGCACAAAAGACAATCACAAGGCCTTCTTTAGCTATGTTAGAAACCTGGGTGGAAACTCCCAGATATGCTCAGAGTTAGTCCATAATGACACAAAATACACTGAACCCACAGACATTGCCAACATTCTGGCAGACAGGTTCAGTGCAAATTTCTCCGCCCCCCTCTCCACCAAAAGGAGAAATATCTATCCCTGCAGAGTGTAGCCTCCCTAACATTTCAGATGCCCAGGTGAGAGCCGCCCTCTCCAAAGCTAAAAACTCAGCATCAGTGGGACCGGACGTTGTCCTGGGCTGCGTACTACATGAACTCCAAGAGGAACTAAATCCGCACATAAGGCTGCTGTTTAATCTTAGCCTTGCTACAGGATACGTACCCAAAGAGTGGTGTACAGCAACAGTGGTCCCACTCCACAAAGGCGGTGCTTCTACGGACCCTGGAAATTACCGCCCCATAAGCTTGATGAGCCTGGTCTGCAAAGCTATGGAAAGGATCATTATGGAACTCATAAACAAAGACATTGGGGACCTACAGACATTGGATCCTACCCAATTTGGCTTTGTCAAGGGCAGATCCTGCCTTTTGAACTTGGTCAACTTTTGTGAAACAGTCACTAAGGCCATTGATGAGGGTAAGGCAGTTCACACAGCCTACCTTGACCTTGCAAAAGCCTTTGACACAATACCCCACTCGGGCATCATAGACAAACTCACCAGCTTAAATGTAAACCCATATGTCACAAGATGGGTTGCAAACTGGCTCAAGGACGGAACCCACAAGGTCAGAATTGCTGGAGCCATGTCAGACTCTAAGCCAGTCACAAGTGGTGTCCCACAGGGCTCAGTCCTGGGACCCCTCTTATTCAGCATTTATTTTTCCGAGGTGCAAGCAAACATAAGAGGATTGTGGCTGACAAAGTTCGCAGATGACTGCAAACTGGGCGCCATAATTGATACTCCAGCGGACACAAGCATCCTTCAGAGAGGCCTCATAGAAACGGATAATTGGTGCCAGAGCCATGGCCTTATACTGAATGCCAAAAAATGTATAGTCATACCTTTTGGGAAAAACAAGGTACTCACAAATTACCACATAGGTGGTAATCCATTAAGTACGGAAGAGGTAATCAGGGACCTAGGGACCCAAGTTGACAGTAACCTCTCATTTGACACTCACATTGCCAAGGTGGTTAGGAAGACCTTCTATATTGCCCACCTTATCATGAAGGGATTCACATCCAGATCAAGAGAGGTCATTGTGTCCCTGTACTCTTCTCTTATCAGGCCCATGACTGAGTACAATGCCCCATTTGGGATGTATCTTACCCGACACCTGCAGCAGTTGGAAAGACCCCAAAAGTTCCTCACCAAGAGGATAAAGGGTCTCAAACATATGTCATATGCTGCCCGGCTGAAAAAACTCCAGCTCTATTCAGTCTCATACCGCCTACTCAGCGGTGATCTATGCCTGACGTACAAGGCCATGTCCAATCCGGAATTAATGGAGATGCTCCACCTCAGTAAATCCAAATCCATCAGAGCCACGAGAGCAAGAGATTTGAACCTCAACACAGAAATAAATAGGACGTGCTGGAGGGACAGATTCATAACCCAGAGGCTCCCTACACTCTGGAACAGAATCCCAGTCCACGTTAGGCAGAGCCCCTCACTAGCTCTCTTCAAGAGAAATCTTGAGTGGATGGGAGATCGTAGGTTTACCCCGGGGGTCATCTCTGTGTCACTACTAGACAGAGGCACAGTAAACTAAACCCTAAATGGGTGTAGTATTCAGATCCCAAGGGGTGGCGAAAGCCACACACACTCTGGCTAGGCTTATAAATGCCCTAGGGCAGATAGTCTAGTACGAACCTATGAACAATACAACCAGGTTTCTAAGATGTATATCTACCTGTTATGTGTCGGTCAATTTGTATATGATGGTATGACGCACTATGTATTCTCCATATACAAACATTACATCCCCCATTACTGTATTGTACGTGTCTGTGAATGGTCTGCATGTAAAATGTGACCTGGTACACACCTCACCCTACAGATAGTGTCAGGTGTGATGACAACCACACAGTTCAGTAGCACTACATATCTGGGTAGGGGTCTAGACACAGTGTCGCCAAGTAAGGATGTGTGTGTATGTGGATGGGTTGACATAAGGGTGCAGATTATACCTGTACCAACAGGCCACCAGTCAATTTTGCACAGGCAATAACTGTTATACATGCCTGTGGCATGTGTGCAACTGTACACCAGATATGTCATGCCATGGTGTCACCATAGTGACATACCTTTGTGGAATATGACTGCAGGCCATCCTCCTGCTGACACATGCACACCTACAGCACAAATGGATAACAGTATGGGGATAACAGTTGGTGTTACCAACAGTTAAGATACATCATAGCTGCATGGCTACACTACTTGACATGTATGCATTACACATTACCCCTGACAACATCTTACACTGCAGTACATTGCAGCACTTTATTACAGTCACAGTGTGCATCAGAACCATATTAGCCTGTCCCTGCATCGATGTTATGGATGACTGGGATGTGGCACAGGTATCATCATATGCATAGGGTGTGTGAAAGTCATCATAGCTGCATGGCTACACTACCTGACAAGTATGCATTACACATTACCCCTGACAACATCTTACACTGCAGTACATTGCAGCACTCTATTACAGTCACCATGTGCATCAGAACCATATTAGCCTGTCCTTACATCAATGTTATGGATGACAGGGATGTGGCACAGGTATCATCATATGCACAGGGTGTGTGAAAGTCATCCTAGCTGCATGGCTACACTACCTGACATGTATGCATTACACATTACATCTGACTACATTATTCACTGCAGTACATTGCAGCACCCGATTACAGACACCGTGTGCATCAGAACCATATTAGCCTGTCCCTGCATTAATGTTATGGATGACAGGGATGTGGCACAGGTATCATCATATGCACAGGGTATGTTGCTGGTGTGTCAGAGGTGGAGGGTGGTCTAAACATGTGTCGCAATGTGTGTGGGTGAGGGCTGTGGTTCTTAAATTGAGGTGTGGTGATGTGGTGTGTGTTGGTATGGGGTCACCCTAGTTGTGGTTGCATAGTGTGTGGGTTTGCATGCACACACATCTGCCATGTGGCTGCTCTATACGGGCGATGTTGGAAAGCTGTAGACCCTACCTGGCAGGGTGTGCAGTTCACTGCCTCTGGCCACGGGAACACTGACTGTGCCTACCAGTGGTTCCATGGGCATGTGCAGGTACAGACCTTGAGGTGCTACTCTCCCCTGATGATAACCTATGTCTGCTGGAACTATGTCCCTCTTGGGACTGGCCAGGGCCATGTGCATGAGGCCTGCCGTGGTGTGGTGTGGGTAGCAGCCCCAGTGGTGTGCTGGGGCTGGTACTGCCACTACGGATGTAGCTGGGCATCCTGGCATGTCCACATTGACCAACAGCTGCTGGTGTTTCTGGCCTACGTCCATGTGGCCGTCACACCACTCCCACCACATGTTCTAGCACAGACATACCACGGTTGAGGAGGCCCACCATCTCACCCCACTTTCTATCCATGACCTCTGTATATTCATGGAGGGCACCAGCAAGTTCATGGAGGTTGCCACTTACAGCTGCAAAAGCAGATCTCTGCAGCCTCAGGCCTTGTTTGGTGTACATTTCCATACATGCCTGTGCCTCCATTATGGCATGAAACATGCTCCCGGTGGTACCAGTTGTGGCGCCACTGCCAGGGGCATGATGACCTGCGGTCCTCCCATGAGCACCATGGTAATCTGCCAATGTGATGGCCTTCTGAAAATCTAGCTATGCTGACTGCGACCCCCCAATACAGTTGGCATGGACACCACACTTTCCTGGTCATTGCCACCAACCGCCAACTGTCCCTGTGCTATGGCCGTATGTGATGGGGTTTGTTGGGGCACTGTAACTGTGTGTGGGCTTGGGGTGGCTAGGAGGGTGATGATACATGTTGGTGCAGTGTCAGCCTCTGACAAGCCCACCTGTGCCTCACCTCTACCATCATCATCATCTGTGTCTGTAGGTACACCTACCTCAGTTTGCATGCAGGAGGGACCCTGAACCACCTTGCCAACTGTGGGGGAAACAAATACACACTTAAAGACCTGTACAGCATTGCATAACAATACACACACTCGCACTGACAAGACACCTTACTACTTCACTTTCCCTGGGTTTACAGACAGTCCCACATTCAGTTACATATGTTCCCCATCCTGCATGACACTTGCTAATATACACGCATTACTACTGGCCATTAACATATTGTTCTCCATGCCTACACATGTGATCACAACACCTGACCTGTTACTCCATCACCTCCCTGACTTGGGTGGAGTAGGTTGTACATGGCCTCACTGCTGTCATCCCGTATTACCCTGTGTATGGGCAGTAATAGTGTGCAAGGCCCCTATATGGTTGGGGCTGCTGCATTCACTACATATGCCACACACTAGAGCCTCATGCTATAGTCTTGCTCAATCCATGCCACATCTGCTGCACAAACGACCCGTCATGCGGACAACAGTACTACCTGGATACACTCACTGATGTGCTGTGGTAATTCCCCATTGCATTTGTAGTGCTGCATATATGGGTAGCCAGTTACGCATCTGCTACTGGCAATATGATGTATATACCTGGTATGTACTTCACCTCCCAATGCATGCTCCATGCTACAGACCTTGTTATACTATCAGCTGTCCTGTGTTCACATACCAGATAGGTTTTCCTGGTGTCCCATGTCTCACTCCATGTACAGCACAATCCCAAGGGGAAGTACTGCCATGTGGTCATTCCCACTATTGCCTGGGCATACATGGACACCCACACACAGACACACATGTACACACACATCTGACATGCATCATCCACACTCCACTAGATTGCTCTTACAAACACAATCAACACATGTGCACACACACCCCCCACACTCCTAGATGTGGATTTGCACATTTGTACACAGTCCTCCCATTACCCTTCTGTCAACATGCATTACATATGGTGCTCAACAGCATGCAGTGCAACTATAGTGACTTAATGCTAGCGGCAGTATACATGTGTGTGAGGCTTGGGTTGTGTTGGTAGGTGATGGCCCTTCACCTTGTTAACACTGCACCCATGTACATAGTGTTACTGTGGACGTGTTCCACACCCTGCCTTGTACTGTGCACCATACCTCACAGGTGTAGAAATCAGTGCTGCATATGTAGTACTGTGTCGGTTATGTCAGTTCTACTTTTCACAGCCCCTATGTCTTATAGCAACTCATACCTGGGATGATATGTGAACAGCTATCAATTGTGAATGCCTGATGTCTGTGTTACAGATCACAACATCAGTGCATGTATGACCAGTACAAGACTATTACACTGACAACCAGCAGACCTTACCATGGCTGTGGGGGGTGCCCTACACATGTCCCAGATCTTTGCATGGTTGCAAGGTCTACCCATGTGCACATCCCTTGGTGTGCCCACACTACTGTCATGAGTGCTGTGGGGTCAGGGTTATGTCTGCCACATTTACTTAACCTGATTGTGTGCAGCTGCAGCCATGGTGGTGTTGATTCATACATGTCCCTACTGTAGGCCGTGTGTCCTGCCATACTTCACATCCCTGTGGACACATTGCACATTGACAGGATGTTAGTTATGTTGCATGTGTCAGTTGTACCCTTCTGATACCCCAGCATGGTCTCTACTGTGATGCAGTGCATTCCATAGCAAAAAACCATGAAAATGTACAGCATGCAGTATGTGTGCATGGGATATCTCATAGCTGTTACATGCCCAGTGTTTCATCATGCATGAACACGAACCATACTCACCGGCTATGAGCTGCTGCCATGGTGGTATCCTGGAGGGACCTACATAGGAGTCTGAAAAAGCTGATGTCAGTGGCCACAGCTGTGGCATTCATAAAAGGTGAGTGCTGCATTACATTACAGCAACAGTAGAATTCCACAAAATTACAGTTTATACACAACTGTTTATTACTACTACACAGCAGCAGACTATGTATTTGACATCTCAGATTTGCATGATGTACCTGTACAGATGCAGATGCAAACACAAGAGTGGTGTATCGATGTTCCCTGGGGCCTTATCTGCACGCTCCTCAGCTGGTGTGTCAGTGGCACCCACCTCCAAAATGTGCCCTGCCAGGTGTTGTTGCTGCAGGTGGGCAGGTGCCACAAGGCTGCTGAGAAGCTCCTACACACAGGTGAGAGGTGGATGGGTGGGTTGCCCCCCCCCTGTTGTGAGTTGGTCCCCCCTTACGGCAGCTGCACGCTGACATACATGGCAAAGCAAGTCAGTGCAATGATGCCGGACCTGCTCATAGCTGCGGTTATGCAGTCCAATATTATTGACCCTGTGGACTAGCTCATTCCACAGGGCGGTCCTCTCCTGCTGGTCATGGGCTGTCCACCCAAACAGCTGCTCATAGTGCTGTACCAGGTGGTCAATAATAACCTCAGTCTCAGTGGCACTGTATGCGGGCAGATGACTCTGTGCCATATTCCCTGGAAGACATAGAGCTAAACCGGTCTGAGCCACCCATACAGCAGGGCTACCATAATTCTTAACACACATATTTGTCTCCCCCATCATTTCAGCTACAACAAACCGTTCACAGAATGGAATTATGTCCACTGCATACCTACTATTGGGACATATGTTGTATTGTACCAAGCTTTGTGCTACGTGTTTGCCCCATGCTTTGTGCTATGTGTTTGTAGCCATGCTTCCTGTGGGGACACTTATCTTTGCTGGCCTGTTACAGACTATTTCACCTGCATGCAATTGTCAGTGCCAGTAATATATATATATATATATATATATATATATATATATATGTGTGTGTATAAATATATATCTCTGTACATATAAGTGTAGATTTATGTTGTACATTGTTGACATACCTATGTCTTTGTGTGTTTGTGTATCTGTAGACATACACGTCACATTCTGTATCACACAGATATTTATCTATATGTGGGGTGCATACAGACATCTGGTCCGCATTCTATAATTGTCTTTCATTCACAGCTGCATTGTTTTGCCTTGCTGCAACACAGACAGGTGTCACATGTGAACACAGACTAACATTAGGGTGGTATATCTGGTGTGAGATTGCTGGTACGCCTATTATACACCTATGGCATTTGTGCATGCTACATTACACATGAGTGTCTTACAAGTGGTTTGTTCTCCATGTGTCTATCATGACGGCAGTACTTCCACCATCAGCTATTGTCCACACTAACATAACACACACAGATTTTATGGCTGACATCTTTGTCATTCATTGCTGATCTGCACAGTTGCCGGGTATCTCCCACTGCCTACAGGGACAGACAGTATTGTCCAGAGCAGTTGTTCAGTGGAACATAATTACAGGGACCACTACAGATGGCACATAGCAAACATTCAACATCATATATCTTATTAATCTATACCACATACTACTTTAAATTACATACAGTTATGTTTTACATACCTTTTTTTTAGGATGGGTGTGACTCCTTTTTTGGCTTGTAGGTTTTATTTTTTCTCACTGTGTGTGTGTTTCTTTTTCTTTTTTTCCCCTCTCTCTCTCCCACCCTCTCCACTAGAGCGATTTAATTGTTTTGAATGGATTGCAGCATGACTTTTGTAGGTGATGCACTTGATCAGGTGATGGGCTCTGCACCAATCAGTGTGCAACATTTGCTAAATGCGTGCAGCCTGCTGTGTATTGATTCAGTTAACCACTGTCATGGCAACCCTGTACTATAAATTGCTGACTCATGTGGGCATTGTTCCTTCACCTTTCCAGTATGGAGGACATCCTTCCTGTATGTGAGCAGCAGTGTTACAGATGGCAAGTTGCAATACCTCTTACAGCAGGACTTGCAGACACAGGCCAACTACACAATCGTAAGAGGTTCTAGACCTACATACAGAGTGAGTAGTGCTGTTATGTGCATTGTATATTGCTGTTCTTGCAGTGTTTGCATGCACATATTAGTTTAGGATGGAATGCAGTCTGTCTGCATAGCTTTCAACTGTGGCTCTATCCACATGATGGCCAGTGGATGGTCTGTTTGCTTTTGCCTGTGCACCACACAGGTCTTGTCCTAGATATATCACCGGCAATCTGTCTGTTGTGTGCTATCAGTACATGGCTACATCCATTTGTGTTCCTAATGTCTTATTCCTGCATAAGGGTATGTTGCAACAAATCCTGTAACACCAGCAATTTCCAGAGTGTGTAACAGCAATATTGTGAGTATGGCCCTGTGTTCCTGCCTCTGTCCTCCACATATATGGCTGGCTTTGTGCTGCTGTGATACGGTTAGGGGTTGTTCGGTAATGGCCTATCATTATTTACTGCTAGCATTCCTGTTATCATCCCAGTCATATTGTAAATTCCCACAACATTTGTTGGTCAGGGTCCATACATGTGACAGATACATAGACAATACAGGTAATAAATTTCCCCCTAGACTACAGGGTGTAACTGGAGGCTGCTGAACTACATCTGTTATTGTTTATTGTTACTTATCTTGACGGCAAATCCTTTGTCTACAGTTGTATGGATTGAAGGGGTTGGCCTGGACAGCATAGTATGTTATATAACCACATTGTCTGCATCTACTGTTTTGTGTGGTCCTTGCATTCCTCACTGATTAAATAAGTCAAATTCTATGTGCTGTCAGTAATGGCATACATTATTGTATAATACACAAATAAAGGTTGCCTGTGTATAGATACCTGTGTGTCATCTCATGTCCTTTGAATTGTGAGTAGGTATATGCATAATGTAAGTATTCCATTTGTGGGAATGGTTGCCACACTACACATGTCACAGGTACCAGTTACAGGGCTTTTGGCTGAGGTATACACTTTGCACCCAGTACGTCCACACTACTTCTACATATATATAGCTACTACTACCTTTTGTCTGTGTATATGTGTATGTACTTGTATATCTCGTATATCTTATTTATTTATTTATTTATATATATATATATATATATATATATATATATATATATATATATATGTATACCTCAGCATAATTGTCAATGTATAGATGTGTGTGCATATCTGTACCATTGTAGTGTACCCCTTCACATTGTACATTCCCAATGGTAGACTGACTTTTCTGCATGATATGTTACAGATATTGCCCTGACATGTACAGGTGACTTGGATTACTGTTGGAGCATTGTAGCTGAGGGTGCTGACATCATTTACTGCATGTGCTGGATAGTGGATTGCACAGCATATCCATTAGGGCTGGAGGGGTTACATAGCAGTAATTACCAGGTGTCCCTCATTTGTGCCTGCACCCACATTAACTGTGCTTATGGTCTGTTATGTTTTACTGAGTGAATCAGGAGTTTGTTCACATGTGGAAATGCTATACATCTGTCTCTCTGTGTATAAATATATAAATATATAAATATATATATATATATATATATATATATATATATATATACACACACATATATATATATATATATATATATATATATATATATATATATATATATATATATATATATATATATATGTGCGTGTGTGTATATCTCCATAATTATATATGTGAAACCCCCATATATAGAGAGTTAGATATGGATATTGATGTAGATCTTGATATGTGTATGTATATATTTATGTGTAATTGTATGTGTGTGTATGTATGTATGTATGTACATATATATATATATATATATATATATATACATATATATATAGATATATATACATATATATATATATATATATATATATATACACACACTGGACATATTTATCTATCTAGGTTTGAGTGCTGTTATTTGTGAGTCATACATACACACACACATATATATATATATATATATATATATATATATATATATATATATATATATATATATATATACCTATAGCTGTCTATCTGTCTACATTTACAGATATATATCTGTCCATATGTCCATGCATGTTCGGCTTATATGTTTGGTCTGTACCTCATTCTCTTGGCAATTGACATGGATGGCCTTAGGATTGAAGTCAGTCACTCGTGCCGACACGTTCGTGTTTCAGACTTTTCATTTCATTCAAAATACTGCTTATCTATGCTTACTACTGCTTATTTGTGCTTACACCTGCTTACTTGTGCCTTATTCATTATGACACTGACACTTCACATGTGCATTTAATGCAGTACTCCTGTTGAGGTATAAAGGTTATTTCATAGGTTATACAGCAAAATGATGCTGATATACAGATTTCACATGGAAAATAGAATGTGCTGCAGTTTGACTCGAACTGGGAATGCGTGCGCAGTAGGTGGATGCTCTGCCCACTACACTATTGCTGTTCTGCTTCATTTGCATATTTCTACCTTAATGTCATACCCATGCTCCCTTTCCTGGCCCCCGAGCTCCATGTACACAGCATCCATCCATTCTCCAATTGCTAGCCCTGCCATACAACACCTCCACACATTTCCCTCTCTGCACGTCTCGGTACTCCTCCATTATACTGTCTCGACGCAACCTTCTGCAGCCTCTTCATCCGTTTAGTCCACATACATTCGAGCCTTCCCTTGATCCTCCTCCGATACTGGCGGAAACATCTATGTGACCCACAAAGTTTGGTTCTTCCTGCCAGGGACGGACCTGTTGTTGCGTCACGAGTAGATTTTGCTGGTCTACACCGTTTCTCCCACTGGTAACATCCTGCCAGGGGTTTGAGAAGCAGCGGTTTGCTCATACACCAGACCAGCCTCATCGCCCGGTTCTGCGGATGAAGCACGCCCCCACGGTGTGCCCCGTTTTTCATTCCTCTCTTTAATATTAATCAAGACTACTGCTCTCACAGTATGTGTGGACAGGCACTGCTCATTGATACTCCTAGACTGCTCGGAATACTGTGATTGAGCAATGTGCACGTTTGCTGGTATTAATCTACATACTTACATACATTTCCTATACTGTTGACTGACATTGCTGGATGGTATGTTTGTGATAACAGCAGCTGATTGTATATCTGCCATGCCTTTGTGGTAACTCACTTGGACTATAGTGTGCAGGGTTGGGAGGTGGAATCTGGGAGTGCTTATTATTTTGTTACTGGGCATGATGAGAGCTGTTGGCTACAGAGTGCCTAAGGCACTGTGGAGGAAGTGAAGGCAAATATGCACTGGTGTGCACGAGGCTCAGACTTGCTGACCTCCGGTTACAGTGTCTTACACTGGGCTGGCCTCCACATTACTTCACCAGTGTTGGTATTGCTTACCAAAGCCCTAACCCCACTTGCTGTCGTATACCCCCACGCTACTTAATGTATTTATTTCACATTTGATGTCTGGGACAATCTGACTGGATGCTTTCCGATTGTCAGCGGTGGCTCGAGGAGTAGAGCTCCACAGTACACCCTAGCTACACATTATACGTACTACTGAGGTGTACACATTCATAGAGAGTAACAGACGTACCATAACCACGTACCACATCCTTCATGCGTAGTTCACATTAACATGTTGGTATTATACATGCTTAAGTCAGGTGTAAATGTCAGATATGACTGTTGACAAAGGTCAGTTTCAGGTGAAGTGGGATTCCAGTTTTACAGTTATGGATAGGATACACTCAGGTATTTGGGTTAGGTTTAGTTATGCCATACCTGTGTGGTAGAGTAGAAGTGAATAGTGAAGGGGTAGGTAGGGGGGACATTTTAACTGTATAGTAGGCCATTGGACTGATTGGTGGGGGAGCAGTATTGCAGGTTTGCAGGATGTTGGGGTTTGTATGCGAGGCAAGACAGTAGGTGTCGGTGACACTAGTTGGTGTAGGGGTATAGAGTGTTAGTTGAGGGGGTGGACTTCACCAGGTGGTGATCCAAGTGTGCTTGAGGTTTTCCTTCATGTGTTATTTACATGTGTCATGTGGGACAGCTGTGGTAATACACATGGGTTGGGGGTTCCAGAGTCTGCCAATATAGTTTTGAAGAGGGTGTCACCTACTTGTGACTGTGAACATTACTAGTAATGAAACAGGGGTCAATAAGTAATTGGTGTTAATGGGCCACACAGAAGGGCGGATAGTAGGAGACATGTCCAGGGATGTGCAGGAAGGCTGAAAGGAAGGTCCACAGCAGGCCATTTCTGCTACAGTGACAGCTGTGTATATACCCTACATATGGGGGTAGTTTTGGACACTCACACCCCTGGATGGGGGTGAGGACAGCAATAATACCTTGTGATGCCAATTAGTTCAGCTGTGATTGAGCAATGTGAACATGTTTGCTGGTATTAATCTACATACTTGCATACATTTCCTATACTGTTGACTGACATTGCTGGATGGTATGTTTGTGATAACAGCAGCTGATTATATATCTGCCATGTGTTGTGACCATGTGTTCTTTGGTGTCATTTAGTGAGTTTGCAACAACACATCTGGTTATACTGTCCTTTGCCATGTAAACTAGACTTTGCTGCAGTGGGACTCGTATCAGGCATGGCTGCTCGTTAGGCAGTGGCTCTGCCCAATGCACACTATTGCGTACATCTCTGGCGCGGTCCACATAGAACTGCTCCAGCCAACACCTGCACGCCTAGGCCCAAAATTTTATACCCATAATCCCCTCTCCTCTCTTCACCACAGTCCTAAGACACACCACTTCACTGCCCATTCTCCACACTCCACCACCCCATCATGTTAGTCCATGTCTTCCTCGGATTATCAGGATTATCAGGGCTTCCTAACCTTGAAGTCGAGAGAACATGCCTGCGTGGGATAGGATATCTGTGTAATGCCTGGAAACCCAAATATCCATAACATTTTGGGTTGTCCTGCAAAGGACATTCTTGTCTTTGTTTCAAGATTAGACTTGGCAGGTCTCTCCCACTGGTAGTATCCTGCCTGTAGTCTGGGGAGCAGTGGCTTGTTTACTGTTATTGTGTGTTTGTATGTTTCACCTGTCTAGCTGGGGGGTTGATGCTACGTGTTAAACGTTTGTTGATTGGGCCTCTCACCCCCATTGGCACGGCCTGTGAACATATGTAATTCTTAACTGCTGTATCATATCCTAGCTATATATATGTGTATATTTACACACACACACACACACACATATATATATATATATATATATATATATATATATATATATATATGTATATAGATATATGTATATATATATATATATATATATATATATATATATATATATATAGCTATATATATATATATATATATATATATATATATATATATCTACATATATGCACCTGTATATTTATCCTAGCTATATATATGTGTATATTTACACACACACACACACACACACACACACACACACACACACACACACACATACATATATATATATATATATATATATATATATATATCCAACAACATGTAGATGTATGGGTGTCTGCATATGTATATATCTATATGTGGGTATTTATATATATATATGTCTGTCTAGGTTTGTATACATTTGTACTACAGAGAGAGAGAGGTATATCTCATGTATTTATGGGTGTATATACACACACATGCCTCTACATATTTAGCTACATATCCTGTAATGTTGTTTGTTATTGCTGGTTACTGTGTTTCGTGTGCATACCAGCCAACCTTGTGTGCCACGTATGCTTTGTGATACCTACAACTAAATCCATTAGTGTACACAGAGTCACTCATGAAATCTATTGTTAGTACCAGGTAATCATTTGTCCCATGCGGGATAGCCCGAGCATTGGGCATACAACTTTCGTCTACACCCAGAGTTACATAGGTAACCCATGGCTATGTGCTTGGACTATGGCGTGTGCCAGACCTAGGATACTTGGGTCGAGACAACATAAGGGATGGGCCCCAAGGGGAGGTGTGGAGTGGGGACAATGTGTGGTGGTGTGGTAGCTACGGGCTGGTAACCAGGGTTGAGATGGTGGCTGCGTGTGTGCAGTGGGTGGGGGGAAGAGGAACTGTGGGTATTGAATGTATGGGTTGGAGACGGCCTTGGTCGGATGGGCCTGTATTTCTCGGGCCGCCTAGTGGGTGGGGGAGAGGGGGATGTGAAGTTAACATGTGGAACATGACCGAGGGCTAATTTAAATCCCTATTTCAATAACACACATACATTACATTGAGCTTGGTAGTGTATTGCAGGGTGAACGTGTTTGTCTGGGTGGGGGGTATGCCAATATTGTTTGGGGCCTCTCAGGCCCATTAACGGTGCATGTGGACATATATGTTTCTGTTCATCTACCATTGCTATCTACAGATGTCTGGCCATATATACCTCTGTGGGTATATATATTTGCTTACATATTGCTAACTATGTCTGTATATAACTACGGAGACATATATCTGCGTACATATATGTAACTTGATTTGTATATTTGGACATATAGATGCCGACATATATATGTGCAGTTGTCGGCATTTGCATGTATATCTGTTCATATAGTTGCATATATATGTCTATATCTCTATATATTTATATTTATATTTATATATATATATATATATATATATTATATATATATATATATATATATATATATATATATATATATATATATATATATATATATATGATATATGAGTACATCTATATACGAGTACATCTGTAATTATGCCGTATCCGTTCAGATAGTAATAGATTTGCACACACACGTCCATCTAGCTGTAGGTATACATTCTCTGTATTGTTGCATGACTGGGCTGGGGTTATGTTTCTGACAACGTACGATTTATGCATATCTGGCATGGCTTAGTAGTAAATCCTTTTGTGTATGGTGTGCATGGTCCTGGGTTCTGGCCTTGCAGAAGCTGTTTGTTTTGTTGCTGGGCAGAACACCGGCCATTGGATATGGCGAGCTTAAGGCACTTTCAAGCTGTTGTAAGCGGGTTTGCGCAGAGGTAAGCACTGCTAAGTTCCGGTCACAGTGTCTTACACCCAGTTAGCTTCTCCTTTACTTAATCTGTGTCGGCCGTGCTTAACCCCGCACAAACGCACTGGCAATGCTTACTAATGCTTATATATGCTTACTACTGCTTATCTGTGCTTCCTGTTGCCTTATTCATTATAATACTGACTCTTCACATGTGCATTTCCTGCAATACTCCTGTTCATAAAAATGTGTGTTATTTAGTGGGTTTTGCATTACAGATTTTGCTTAAACCATGCTTTGCCATGTAAAATAGACTGTGCTGCACTGGGACTCGAACTGGAAATGCCTGCTCGTTAGGTGAATGCTCTGCTCACTACACTATTCCTGACATGCTTCATTTGCATATATCATCCTTGTTATTCTCTTCAGCCTTTTAGGCTGCTTTCACCATGGCTGAGCATTGATCACACCCGCACACCTATAGTTAGCTGTACTCAGAGCTTTAGACAACAGTACAGGGGTTTCTTCTTTTCATCTTTGTCTTTTTGCTGTTGTAGTCATGGGGAACTGTTGGTGGGGATATGTGGACACCTATGAGCAGTATTGCTCATTTATTTCCACTTTATGCTGTTCAACATTGCAGGGGGCGTGTTTATTCTGTGGGCTCTGCTCTCAGACACGCCCCCTGCACTCATGCATGCTCTGTGTAAGCCTGGGGCTCAGGCAGTGTGCCTTCTTTACTATGCATGGTGCGCTGCCATCCTGCTCCTAAGCAGCCGCGTCCGTGCAGGACTAGACTAGTCCTGCACGGAAGATTAGTAAATCTGGGGGTTGGAGTTTGTATATATAAGTAGCAAGGCATGTGGGGGTGCAGGGGGGCCTTGCTCCCCCTGCAAATCATTCATATGAAAAGTCTGGAAGTGCAGATCATTTTGCTCAAAGTCGACATATGCTAAGTGTCGACTTTCTTTACATATCTTACTCACAATTTTTAGCATTCGGTGTTATATACAGGCTCCTTATTTAAATGTTAGCACTTGTAATGTTGAGTGCTGACAGACTGAAATATAAATGTGGAAACTACAGGAACAGAAGAAATTTTGAGCATTGTTCATCTTTATTAAACTTTGTTTTATGCACCCAAAATGTGTGGAAAAGCCTTTCCATTCCTGAGCTTATGTATACCAGCTCTGAGATCCCCATATATTGGAGAAAACTGAATATTCTGGGAAAGAGCGGTCTGGGACATGGTGTATACAAGTCTGTTTTTCAACCATTTAGTCTCTGTATTCTGAAACTCAAATATGTGATTCCCAATTTTTCAAATGGTTACCATATGTACAGGGCTGGCCTTAGGTTAACTGGCCTCCTTGGAAAAAGGGCTACATGCTGTCCTCCCCCCACATATCACCCAGTGCCCCCATCCTGACATACCCTCATAATCTGCATTATTTTTTCTTCCTTTTTCTCTCGGTATTTTTCCTCATCAGTTTTTTCAACTTTTACTCATTCATTCAACATATTTTGAGTAGGCAAGACTGCTCCCTGATAACTGTGTAGAAAAAAAACTGTATTAAGCTGTAGTCTGCAAGGCCACCAGAATCTGTGGAGGTTTCTCAATTTTTTTTTTTTTTTTTTTTTTTTTTTTTGAGGTGCATTTTACATTTTTTTAACAAGCTTTACATCCAGTGATGGCCTGAATAAAGACTATGATTAAAGGAAGAAATTCAATCTTAATTTTCATCTTTTCTTTTACTTGAATCCTTCCAGTACCTACTTCCACCAACTGACCAAGACTAGACTGTAATAAATGGGGTAGAAATAACAGCATTAAACTATATGTTTAAGGGCCCCAAGTCTCCCACAAGCCATGGTGGGTTCTAAATACTTTGAGGTGCATTTTGCATGTTTAAAAATCTTTTCATCCTGTGATGGCCTGAACATAAGTCATGATTAAGAGAATTAATTCAGTCTTGAACTTCAACTTTCGTTTCCTCTGAATCCATTCAATACCCCCCCAAATGACCAACATATTGAATGACCAAGGCTATGCTATAATAACTAAATAAAGCTGGAGACTAGGGGCTGCTAAGCACCAGAAGCCACATGTTTATAGATGTTCTGAGGTGCATTTAGGAACTTTTTTCCACCCTTTGATTTAATGATGACCTAAACAAAAATCATACATAAGGAAAGACATTAAACCATAATTTCTTATTTCAAGAAAAAGAAATTAGTTGTATCGGACGCTTAGTGCTAAGAGTTAACTGAATAGCAGTTTTTAATAACTATAGAAGATGAATGCTTGTGATGATACTTAAATCATATATGTAAATAATAATTGCCTCCATATGCCACCTTAGAAAAAGGATGTCACTTTCTCTATATCCCTGTTTGGTGTTAAACTGAGCTGAAAATTTATGAGAAAAATAGCTGCAATCATATATTTCAAGTCACTGCTTTCATATGTTCATAACGCATTCCCCTCACCCCCTAAATGTTAAAGACAGACACCTTCAGTGTACTCCTCTGTTCTGTTGTCAAACTTGGACAAAACTGAAAAAAAAAATTTACATACTTGCTGTCAGACATGCATAAAGGAATGCATCTTTACCCCCCCCCCCCACAAGATAGCCACTTGTAAATGTACCTAATGTAAAGTTGTGAAGAAAAATATATAATAATGTTTTCAAATTACTTTTAGACAGTGTACTGTTCCTGTAGAAACTTAGTGACCCTTATTGCATACCTCTGAAGTTTGTGAAGTAATGACTACACTGTCCTCACCCAACATAAGATAGAAACCTCTTTGGTTTGGGGGGAAGGTTAAAGAAACAATGACATCATGCCCAGTTCACCACAAAAGCTACAGCATCCCCCTGTCTACATCTCTGATCGAGGATGGTTTTAGATAGATGGGGTTCAGTTTGCATTTATTTCTCAAAAAAAAAAAAAGAGATAAAATGCATCACAGAATTCCAAGGCCTTCAGCGGTTAATAAGCTTGTATCATAATCCACTTGTACAACTTTGGCATGTATGGGCTAGCAGCCTCTTGAAGCTCTGAAGGTGTGGGTATTCTGTGATGCATCTACACTTCTGCCACCCGCCCCCCATTTTTTGAGAAATGATTGAAACTTGAGCAAGTGTTATGAGGATCAGTTACTTTAATCGGGACAACCCCCACCAAGCAGCTGCAGCTGCATCTATGTACAATTCAGATACTGGATTGTGATGAAAATATAATGGCCATGTAGTGCATTTCATCTTTGTTCCAAATAGTTGCCACAAATTAAAATACTCCCAAGTTACTTCACACAAATCACACTGGTTTGCATAGTCAGAATAATAAGTAAACAACAGCTTGTCATTTTCCTCCGTACACAGTCCAGCGATTATATCTACTCTGTCTGTGCATATCCGGTATCATCTTAAGTAGTTCATCTTACTTCTTACAAATGCACATTAGTCCTGCAAAGCCATATAGTAGTGACTGCTTAAAATGAGCAAAAACAAGAGCATAAGTTACTTTCATCCAGTCACCCCAAACCCATAGCTCATAGGTTCATAGGAAGTTACTAGGCTAATGGCCCTAGAGCTGTGTTATGCCCATATTCCCTAACTGACCATGTTATATGGTTTATATTAGTGAGGTGATGGTTAACACAGATAAGTACATAAGGAAAGTTGGTGGTAGAATGCAGAAGTCATAAAAAGAAAGGAGGAGTGCAGCAAGAAGTGGGAGGCAGAAAAGACTGACCAGGCTAGGAAGGACTACTGGTTGGCTAACAAAGAAGCTAAGAAAGAAGTTGCAATAGCAAAGAATAGAGCATCAGAGGCACTGTATCAACTTCTGGAAAGTGACTCAGGGGCACAAAGAAACTATATCAGGATGCAAGGCAAAGATGGAAAGATAAAGAAGATAGTCAGACACCCTTCATAATGGATGCAAGCAACAACCAGCTCACCAGTCCACAGGACATCAAAGGCAGACCAAAGGAGTTTTTCCAGCAGCTTCTGAATGACGAAAATCCCACAGAAGCTCTACTGCCCCAGAAACAGTCTATGATGAGAGAGGAAGAGGAGCCCACCTTAGAAGATGTAAGAAAGAACAGCACTAAGGAAGATGAGGCTAGAGAAAGCAGCAGCCTTAGATGAGGTCACAGCAGATATGATAAAGATGCTGGGTAAGATATAAGAGAAATGGCTCCTGAGGGTACTGATAGCAGTGTGGAGAGAAAGGCATATCCAAGATGACTGGAGATTAAGCATATTCATGCCAGTGTACAAGAACAAAGGGGACATACACAAATGTGGGCAGTACAGAGGCATCAAACTCCTACCACATTGCATGAAAGTTCTGGAGAGTGTGATTGATAAATGGATACACAGAGACACAGAGTAGTAGAATGTAACATGAGAGATGAGCAGTTCGGATTCAGATCAGGATGCAGCACAATTGACCCAATGTTTGCATTGAGACAGATACTTGAGAAGAAGCTAGACATGAGAAGAGAGTCCAACTGAGCATTCCTAGACTTGGAGAAAGCATATGACAAGGTCCCAAGAAAGCTAATCTGGGCAGTACTGCAGTGGTTTGAAGTCCCAGAAACTTCGGTAGAATTAGTGCTGGCTATGTACAAGGGCTCAGTGACTCAAGTACGAACAGTGTTCAGCCTCACAGAAGGGTTCCCACTGGGAGTGGGTGTACACCAGGGTTCGGCTCTGAGCCCACTGCTGTTAATACTGGTTATGGACTACATTAGCAAACAGGTTGGAGGGGACAGATCAACAAAACTGCTGTATGCAGATGATGTGGCAGTACAGGCAGACTCTGAGCTAGAACTTCAGCAAAGCATATGAGAATGGAATGCAAATCTGAAGGCACTTGGGATGAAACTAAGCACAGATAAGATGGTAGTTATAGCAGCACATTGGGGAAATCAGAAGAAACTGAGAATAGAGATAGAAGGGAAGATAGTGGAACAAGTAAGCAGCTTCAAGTATCTGGGAGGGGTGGTTGAGGAGAAGGGTAGTCTGAATGAAGAGGTCAAAGCTAGAATCAGAGGGGCTGCAACCAACTGGCATAGACTATCAGGTGTAGTCTATGACAGAAGAATGCCAAAGAAATTGAAAAGTAAGGTGTACAAGACAGTGGTGTGATCAGTACTACTGTATGGTACAGAAACCTGAGAAGTAAAGGCAGAACAGTTGAAGAAGCTAGAGGTGATGGAAATGAAGTGCCTGAGAAAGGTGGTAGGATGCACAATGTGGGACAGATGAAGAAATGAGGACATAAAAGCAGAAGCCAAAGTAGCTCCAATTGTAGAAAAGATCAAAGAGAACATATTATGGTGGTTTGGGCAGATGTGTTGAAAAACAGAAGACAATCTGGTGAGAAAGATTTGGGACAGACAGAAAGAAGATAAGAGGAAGTGAGGACATCCAGCAAAGTGGTGGATGGCTTGTGTGAAAGAAGTTCTGCGACAGTCAGGTATGAGTGTTGAAGAAGGCAGGAGTGTGGCACTGAATCGAGAAAGTTGAAGACCATTAACATGATACCCTGACTCCATGTAGAAAAAAATGGGAAAAAGGGGGGTTGATGAAGATGATGATGGTTAGCAAAGAATACACCTGTCTATGAGGGACATAGATGCCACTCCTGGGGTAACTTTGCAGTCTCCCACCCAAGTGTCCAAGTTTCACTTAAATATGATCATTGAGAGTTTATTCCAGAGGTGTGTCAATCTCTAGGTGACAGATCTGCCTCTCTATTATGTCCTGTTAATGTCAGAGGCTAGGTTAAGTTCCCTGGTGTGAGTGAATCTTGTCCCATTTGACTTGCAGATGTGTAGTATTTCCATTAGGAGAGGGTCAAAGACTACTCTGTAGGCCACAAATCACCACTCAGCAGCCTATAAGATACAGATTACAGCCACAGGGCTTTCAGTCTATCCACATAGGTCATGTTTTGTAGGCCTGTATTTTCTTGACGAGGAACCTTTGTGGTCTCTACAATTGCTGCAGATATCTGGTGAAGTACCTGTAGAAGGAAGCGTCGTACTCTATTAGTGGTCTGATGAGGGTCAAGTACAGAGGAGTTATAACATCTTTAGTCCTGGATGCAGTGCCCTTACATTTGAGATGCATGCCATAGAAGGCTTTCCTTACCATTGTGGACACATAATGATTGAAGTTTAGGTTGCTATCAACCTGTGTACCCAAATGTTGCACCACTGGGTTTGAGCTTGGGGGGGTACTATCATTACTGTAATTTGCAGGGACATCACCTTTGCCAATGGGGGATAATAATGCACTTTTTTGGATTTAGTTGGAGTCCATGGCTTTGCCACCAATTGTTTATTTGTGTTAGCCCCTTTTGTATGTTAGCATTGTTAGGGGACTCAGTGATTGCACCCAATTTGCAATTGTCAACAAACTTGGTAAGCTACAGGCCATCTAATTTTTCCTGTACATCTGAGAAATAGATTCCAAACAGTAAAGGGCCCACCACAGATCCTTGTGGTACACTACTGGTGATTGGTCTACTGGTAGAGGTGTAATCAACAACTTTTACTGTATCCATTCTGTCGGTGAGCCATTTGGCTACCTGTCTAGTGATGCATGGGATAATCCTCAGCTGGGAGAGTTTCTTTGTGATACCTCAGTGGGGGATTGTGTTGAAAGCCTTGGCTAAGTCAAGATAGGTGGTGTGTACTGTTTTGCCTTCATCCAGGGCTTTGATGGCATTCTTGAAGTCCACCAGGTTTAATAAATATGAACTGCACTTAACAAAACCAAATTGGTTCAGGTCAAGAGTTTTAAGGTCACTTACGTCTTTGTTAATAAGGTCTCTACCTTTTTCTAATTTCTCCAAATCTTTTGGGTTTCTAATACCATGACGGGAATGAACCCCATTCCTAAGTCAAAGTATGATAAAAGTTCATGAAATTAGTATTGTTTCAATCTTTGATGTTAGCCAAAAGTGCTCTTTGCAGCACCCACAATGTGCCCAGTAATGACTCCTTCTGCAATTCATATGGGGTCACATGGATTTGTAACATATCTAAATATGATTGTAAACTTTTTTAAAAGACCCGTTGCTCCTACTACTATTAGAACTGTCTGGGTATCTTTCTTTCACATTGCTCTTGTTTCTGCCTGCAGATCCTGGTATTTTATGACTTTGTGTCTTTCTGTACGCAAGACACTACAGTCACTGGGTGTGGCAATTTCAATGATCAATGCCATTTTTGTCATCTTTTCTTGGACCACTATATCCATTTTTCTAGCATCTGTCTTTTAAACTGTTGATAATGGGTGATCCCTTGTGATATAAACTTCATTTTCTATGATGGTTTGTGGCTCATTTTTCCAGTGTTTTTCAGCCACTTTATAATGTTTGCACAATCCCCAGTGCAACAGTCTCGCCACATTATTATGCCTTTCAGTATACAGTCCTTCTGCCATTCGTGTCGCAACCAACAACAAGTTGTGTAACTGTTTCCAATTCGGTTTTACAAAACCTACATTAGTCTGTTTCTCCCACATGTTCAATGGACTTTGTAAACCAGCATGTATGTAGCCCACTATCTTGGGCTGCCAATATTAACCTTTCATTTCTTGGTTTGAATTCGCCTCTCCTAAACCATTCTGCATTTGTTCTTGATCAACATGAGGCTCTTCCAGAAGTTTTCTATACTTGCAACTATATTTATGTTTTTTCCACATTTCTTGCCTTATCATCTGGTCCTTCACCTTATATTCTTTCTTTTGTTTTTTGGCACATTCAGTTGCTGCCTGTTTTTTATCTACTTCTGGCTTGATTTCCATTCCTGCTTGATGCCGATATGCTTCTGGTAAATTAAGCAGTGAAGTAATCTTAGATTTATTCTCCTCATGTTTCAAAACTTTCATTACATTTGGATCTTGAGAGGTCAGTAGATAATGTGTGGAGTCCCACGATTGCAGATCTATACATGCAATTAGTTTCAAGGAGGCCCATCCCTCCTTCAGAATGAGGAATATATAATCTTTGTATACAGTGATTTTTTATAAATCATTTGGTGAGCATGAACCATCCTTCTTGTTTTAATATCTAATCTATCCAACACTTTTTAGGGCCAGTCAATCACTCCAACCATGTTAGGACAGGAAGAGAAATTTGATTTATAGCTTGAATCTTTTTCCTAGATGTCAGTGCTGTTCTCAGGATTAATTTAAGTCTTCTAAAGTATTCCTTACTGTGTTTTATTCACATTTGTTCATGTTTTATTGCTGATCCTGCATCAGTTCCCAAGTATTTATACACTCCCTCTTGCTCAAGTTTTTTTATATCACATTCTTGCCCCAAACTGGTGTTTCCTGATGCTGCAGTTTTCCTGCTTTAAATGTTGCTTTTGCACATTTATCAAGACCAAATGACATTCTAATGATTTGCGTCTTTCGGCTTTTCCTGGTTAGGGGTCGCCACAGCGGAACTCCGGTCCGCTAATGATTGGCAGTAGAGTTTTACGTGCTGGCTTGCCAGGCCTAACGCACAACCTTCAACAAAGGAATGCCCATTCATGCATGTCGTCACACAGAAGACGCTCTAACTGAGAATCTAACAGGCAACAGTCTAACTGTGAGGCGACAATGCTACCGCAGCACCACCACGCCATTCTAATATTATCTGAAAAAATTTTGACAACCTGCAGCTGTGCTTTGAGTTCCTCATCTGATAAGCTATACAGTTTTAAATCATCGACAAAGAGAAGATGAGACGTCATTAGACTTTGTGTTTTCTAGGAGCCAAATTGTAACCATGGCCTAAGCAGTTAAGTAAACAGCTTAATGGATTAATGGCAAGGCAGAATAGCAGCAGTGAAGAGAGTCACCCTGGAATATCCCCCTTTGAATTTTTATCCCTGGGATAATAATCTGTCCTTTATCATGGCTTAATTGCAAAGTGGTCTGCCATTGTTTCATGGTTACTGTAATGTAGTCAATCAGTGTAGGATGTATCCTATACATTTTAAGCACTCTTTTATCTATGAATGTGGGATACTATCAAATCCTTTTTGTAGTCAAACCATGCCATACTTTGATTCTTCCCCTTTTTACAGTTCTCTGCTATAAATTAATTTAACAACAAATGGTCCTTTATTCCATATGACTTTCTTTTATTGCCCTTTTGCTCAACTGCCATAATTGAGTTTTCTTCCAAATGACTATAAACTCTGTTGGCATCAATTCCCATGTATAGTTTATGCGTTGTGAGAAGGCAAGTTATTGGTCTGTAATTTTTAGGGTATCTTGCAGGTTCACTCTTAAGTAAGAACATTGTTTTGTCTAGTGTTAGCCAGTGTGGTGTATGTTCGGGGTGTGCATATAAATAGTTGTTACTCATAGATAAATCCTTGTGCAAAGATGTTAATACTTTTAACCAAAAGTTAGGGACTGCATCTGGCCCTGGGATTTTCCAGTTAGAGGCTTTTCTTAACTTTGTTTCCGTCTCTCTGGCTGTTACTTAATCCCATTTCATATCCTGTACCTTTAAACCTATTATTTCTTTTGATACTTCTATTATGTTCCACAGGATCTTCATATACACTTCTCCAAAATGTATCTGCTTCCTCTTTTTTGATGGTCTTTCAATTCCTTTTAACTTCTTTCCCAATTCTCTATAAAACCTTTTTGGGACATCAATAAATTGCTTATTTGGCACTTTTCCCTTCTATTTATTTGTGTATCTTTTAAGTTTTTCCACCTGTGCTGAAATTTTTAGTTTGTTATTTGCGATAGTGCATGATAGATCCTGCTCTGTTCTAATACTGTGCATTTCTTTAATCACATCTATCTTTCTTAGTATTTTTGTTGATCCATTCTCTCTTCTATAATCGTCTAACAGTGACACTTCTTGTCTTAATTGCTTTATAGTTTTCTGTACTCAATACTTCCATGATGGTATTTGATTTCTCCCCTCCATTTTCCTCACTACTCTGTGTTCTTGTGGTAGAACTTTATCAGTTATTAATTTAGCAGCACAGTATTATATCCTGTTTACTTCTGTTATATCACATGGATCTCTATGGACAGTCCTAATTACTGCATTCATTTGTTTTATCAGACTTCTGACTTTTTGGGTTTTGTTGACCTTCTGTAGTCTATTGATCTTAATTTATCTATAAATGTCTATTAAATCAAGCAACTCTTCTCTTAGCTCATTTTCTTCCAAACTGAGGGCACATCCCTTGTTTTCCTTTTCCTGTTAAGGTCCATGATGACTCATTCCATGGCCTTCCAGATAAGGCTGGTTAGGCTTATGGGTCTATAGGTCCCAGGATCAGCTGATGGACCTTCTTTGTGCAAGAGGATTACTGCTGCTTTTTTCCACTGTGCTGGAACAAAGCCAATGTTTAGGCTGTGGTTAAAAAGAGTGCCAAGTGATTCCACAAGGTCCAGTTTTAGGCTGTTTAGTAAGCAGTCTGGGATGTTATCTGGTCCCATAAAGGCCACGTTTTGACCTTGGAGAGGATGGTTATGACCTGCTCTTTGGTGATACTAGGTAAAGGACTGTGGCTGCCATGTTTTGGGGTATGACTGGTGGGAAGAGGAGGGTGAAATTTGCACCAAATCTGTCAGCTAGCAACTCGAACATTTTCTCAGGTTCACTATGAGTTGTACCATCCACTACTAGTTTGGAACAAAGTTGGACCTTCCCTTTTAGCTTTCAGACATAACTAAAGAATGCCTTATGATTATCCTTAGCTAGGGATGCTAATTTAGTTTTGTAATTAGCTTTGGATGACTTTACAAGATATGCGATTTTCTTGTTAAAGCTGTGGAGGGTGTTCTTCCTCTGCTAAGTCAGTTCCCTCTTGTTCATAGACATTTTTTTTCCTCTTGTTA
The DNA here is from genome assembly GCF_019279795.1 of Protopterus annectens. Classification (NCBI taxonomy): domain Eukaryota; kingdom Metazoa; phylum Chordata; order Ceratodontiformes; family Protopteridae; genus Protopterus; species Protopterus annectens. Next base: position 1,873,717,162 of record NC_056743.1, on the reverse strand, counting down.
TTTAACCTATTTATACTTGAGGTCCACCAGAGTAGCTTGTTTTTTCATGAGGATCTGGTTATGATCCGTTCAGGTACAGCTGAGTTTATACAGTTATATAAGTGGTTATACAAGACATTTGTGTACACCTCTGCATAGGAGTCTTTCTTTGCTGTCTTAACAGGGGGTTTAAAACTATTTATACCATCTCTTAGTAGGCTCTAGTTTTCATTGGAGAAATGTTTCATTATTTTCACTCCTGTGGGGGTCATGTCTGATCAGTACTTCAAACAAAACTTGATTTATGATCAGACCTTAGCAGGGGGAGGCAACACATGGGGGTGGTGCAGTGACTCCTGCATGCTGGTAAGTACTAAGTCTAGAACATTTGAGCCCCCTGTCGGGGTACAGACTATCTGTTCCAGAGCATTTGTATTGACATAGTCAAGAAACCTCAGGGCACGGTAGTGCTAATATATTTCTCCCAGTCAATGGAAGGATAGTTGAAATCACACATGACTGAGGTGTTAGGCTGATAGCAAGTGACTATATTAAGTCCAGGTAGGCAGTTTGTTTCTCTTGGCTCATGGTGGCAGACCTGTAACTAAAAAGGATGTGAAACGGGGTTTTACCTATAGTTAATTGGACTTGGAGTAGCTCAAGAGATTCATACTGTATTTTTCCTTAATGAAGACAGATACACCTCTTTCAGTCTCATTTTGAGGTCTGAATGTGTGGAAGGCATTGTAGCCTTGCTTGGCTTGGGTGCTCTCTGTGGCCTTGAATCATGTCTCAGTAACCGCACAGTCATCAGCATCTTCCAAGGTGAGGAGTGTCCCAGAGAGTGTAGTTTCCTGTTTAGACTTGTAGCATTAAGCAACATGAACTTGAGTTTGTCTCGGGTTGATTTTTTTTTACATTGGAAATTTTATTGTTGTGACATTGATTAAAAAAGGGACACACCTGCCTGGGACACATAATCAGAGTTCAGTCATGTCTCTCTTCATATAGTACATAGAGGTATGTCTCAAGTCATTCACACCAACATGGACTATGACAGAGTCATACTGGTACTTGTTGTGGGCAGACTTGAGTGCGTACATGGTCTGATGGAACCATGACCTTCTCCTTGTCCACCTTGGTGAGGGGGACATCTGTCTCACTATGAAGTCATCTATGACCAGGACATTTGCTTTTGAGGTGTTTTGCCTTAGGAGCTTATTAGTTGAGACACTAGTGTGTGTGTGTGTGTGTTTGTTATGTGTAGTGGATTCTACTGGATCTGCAGTGCGTGCTGTAGGTTTGCACTTGGGAGGTATCTGGTCTTTTGCTAGGCTTCTAGTGAGTACCTCTGAGTATGTGAGTTATGTGTTGCGTGCTTGTTACATGCAAAAGGCGTGTGCTGGCAACCTGTTTGATGTTTGTCTTGTTTTTACATGAGAGAATTGATTCCAAATTCTTAGTATATATACATCTCTCACATATTGTATTTGTTTGTTTTTAGGAGTAAGTGATTGTCAGTAAACATGAGGCAAGTACTATACTGCCTCAGGAAACCCATGTCAATCAGGTTGACTGGAGAAATGGTGCGGAACTGACTGTCCATTGTGGCACAATTATATCTTAATTACTAGCGGGGGGTGAGCTAGTTAGACCAGTTTTTGCTCTAGGATTAACCAAGAGGTCTATTTTGAAGTAGGTTAAGGTTAGAAAACTGGGACAATGTATCAGTTCTAAACTGAATTGCTCTCAGTGCAGTAGGTAGTTTAGGATGGTTCACTAGCACATATCTAGGAAAAACTGTCTTTCTAAGCATTCGCTTCTACACACCCTGTTGCATAGTGTGCAGCTATGTACAAATGACAGGCTTAAATATAGGTGACGTTAACACAAGCTAACCAGTTGGAGGCCTAAAACTGAGCCTTTTCCAGCAATCCCAAACTCAGATGGGTCTTGGGCTACGCACTTCTGCCACAAGGGTGCAGAAGGGCCTTCTTAATGTCAGATGGTTGGTTTTAGTGCACAAGTGATACCAAACAGTCTAGATTCAGCAAGTCTGAATCTAGCCTATGCTATATAAGACAGAGGTATTACAAAATTCAAAGTACAGAATAACAGCCACAACAGCAAAACAATTGCAAAAATGAAGCAGCAGTTAAGTTAAATACAGTTTACAAAGTGCAGTACAGGCATAAATTATACTTATTTTTCAGTTAAAATCAGTGGATGCCTTGGATTTTTGTTTAGATACAGTCAAGATCTCTGGGCTAAAGTCACCAAACTCTGAGCGGTTATGGTAAACTGAGCTCTCAACCACTTACCTCTGGAATCAGGGACAACCCCCCCCCCCCCCAAAAAAAAACAGAGGCACATTTTAAAATATTAGTATTATTAATATGAGGAAAGAGAAAGTGAAATAACCCCAGAATCAAGGAAAATCTAACAAATAAACAAACAAATAAAATGAAATAATCAGAGAAACATTTTAAAATTTTAGTACTATTAACAAATTAACAAGAGGACTTCACAGTATAAGAGAATGTGAAATAACAATCCCAACCTCTTAGCACTCAACCTCTTACCTCCAGCATCACATATTTTAAAATATTAGTACTATAAACATGGAGTTGACCAAATAAAGTATGAAAATGGCATACTTTTTCTGAAGTAAAATAAGTCTATAACTAATTATTGTCATTAATTAGGTGCAACTCACCACCTTTTCTCCCCAAAGAACGTGTGAACCAAAATCAGACAGTTGAGAGATATGCCCAACCCCAACAAGCTGTTATCAGTATGAGGTCTGATGGCACATAATAGGTTTCATCATAGCATGTCCAAAGTATTCCAAGCTACTCTACACAAATCACCATAATTGCTCCAAAAAATATCAAGCTGATCACTGCCAAGATCACACAAATCACTAAAAATTTTGCAAAAAAAAATATATATATATTTGGTTAATCACTGCCAGCATTATGGGGAAAAACAATTCTTACCTCAATGCTTACTGTTTTGTACCATTCCTCTTAAATGTTCATAACTACCACCACTCCATTATGAACAGCTAATTAGCAAAACCGAGCATTAGCATTTAGAGTTTTATTTGAAAGAAAATCACATCGATGCAGACGCACAGTACTGAGAGTGCCACCACTTTACACCGACTAATTTGAACATAGTGAGGTCTCTGCTCAGTGACCTTGCAACATCCAAGCATAATGTAACCTGGTTTAGTTTGACTTGCATGGTCAAGTCAAAGGAAGCACCTACTCCCAAGACACCAGTCACTCCTGAGTGGCAGGTGCATCTTGTTGATGCAGGTCACCGTGTTTCACTTATCTCATTTTTAGATAAAATATATGACATATTTTGTTGCTCTCAGAAATAAATTAATTAATTGAAAAGGACTCCCTTCCATCATTTCCAAACAGGGCATACTAGTTGGTTGCCTAGTCTGTCTATGTATAAGGCCAGTCCTGTGTACATACAGCTTTTAAAGCTTTGGTTTACTGCCTTACTAGGCATACAGTATTTCTTGGCTGCATACAGACTATCATTCAGTGGTAGTGAGGAAGGCATGAGCAGGCTAGAATCACAGGAAGTGATGCATGTGATGTCATACTCACTCCAACCAATTAGGGATGACACATTAATTCAAAATTTGCATTCCCTTAAACCTCTTCCTTCTGAAAGGGCAGTGGTGATCTCATCATGTGAAAGGCCATTAAGGATTTGTCTCACTGGAGACCTGTATCAATGGCAAGATATCACTGTACCCCATGCCCTTCTAGAAATGTGTAAGAGAGAAGAGAGTGAGTAGGCTAATAGGTGTTCATGGAAGATGTTAGTGCTTGATAGTATCTAGGTCCAAAAATAAAGAAATCATGAGGTCCAGCTGATCCATTTAGGCCACTGGCATTCAAAGCAGCAAGCAGCTTCCATGATTTGTAGCCACTTAAGAAGCTGACCTTCTAGATAGATAAATTACACCATAAAAAGGGATTTTGGACGTCATTTGGCATACAATGTTCATTTCATTTATTAGATCCACCAAGTGCACTCACCCTGCCACAAGACATGTGCCACTATCTGGTTCCATTTGGCATGAGACGTACACGACCCAAACTAAAACTTGTTCCTGTGTATTGCACTACTAAAATAAGGTCTGCACATCCCTTAAATTTCATGGTTGCTACATACTATGTCACTAAACACAAGCATCAAATCAGTGCCCTTAAAATAGAGCACCCACCTACAGACATAACCAAGCTGCTGTAGCCTGGCAAGTTCAAACACGGATGGTTGTTATATTTTTTTACAGATAAATTCATTAGGTTACATGCCTGTCTGGAGGTAGAGACACATCATCAGCAACCATGAACGACCACCTGAACCATGGTAAACAACATCCTAAAACATGCATTAATCTACAAATACTTCACATAAACTTTAGTGGTCTTATCAATAAGGCTCTTTAAAAGATGCAAAGCTCCAGTTGCTCACCACCCTATACATCAACATCGGGTGCAGTAAATATAGTGGGTCATTTGCTTACTTACCATGTCAGTGAACATACTTTTACAGTCATTTGTCCAGTCCAAAGCCTATTTACCTTCTTAATGGTCTGTTTGCTTGTTTGTTTATAAATAGGATTGGTGGACTGATACTACACCCTTTTTAGCCACAGTCTAGGTTTACAGTACAATAAAATGACAAGGGATATGCTGAGTACATCGTAATATTAATACCATAAGTAGCAATTCCTTTGAATTACCGTACATAGCAATTTCTTTAACAGAGCTATATTTACAGTCCATTCTATTGGTTCTATAATAGAATATATATATATATATATATATATATATATATCTGTGTGTGTGTATATATATATATATATATATATATATATATATATATATATATATATATATATATATATATATATATATGGATTCACTTTATAATCTTGAAATACTGAAATATCGAATTTCGGTATTTCGAGACTATAAAGCCGAAAGCCCAAAAAAACGACACCCACAATCGCAAAATTCAAAATAGCGGTCATTCACATACACACACCACCACACAAACAAGCACAAACACACCTACCTAATAACACTATAACAAACAAAACAACACACACAAACACAACATCATAAACAAACACACCTACCCTACCTGTAAGCAGGGGTCAAACCCACAACACCCCGCTACTTACATATACTAACTCCGAGGTCACACTAAACACACAAACACATAAAACCCACCACTACACACACACACACACACACACACACACACACACACACACACACACACACACACACACACACACTAAAATCCTTACCCAGTACCCTTACAAGAACACCACTTACCCAAATCCCCAAATAAATCCACAAACCGCACCTTATGTAACGAATGTGACAACGCAGCAGCGGATTCAACATTTCCGCATACGATATTATGCAGTTTCGCATAACTGCACTTTTGACTTCATAGTCTCTAAATACTAAAATTCAGTATTTTAGTATTTCGAGATCATAAAGTGAAATCATCCCCCGGATTTACTAATCTTCCGTGTAAGACTAGATTAGTCTTACATGGAAGTGCCAGTGTAAGAGTATGATGGCAGCGCGCCATGCATATTAATGAGGGCGTTGCCTCAACTCTAAAGCTTACACAGAGCATGGATGAGTGTAGGGGGTGTGATGGACTGCCGAGCAGTCCAAAAATCCATGCCCCTGCAATGAAGAAACGCTGCAATTTCGAGTTACATGAGCGAGTCCGCTCACACGTATACAATGTAACATGATACTCCCCCATATATTAAACAACTTACAAAATTAAAAATAAAATTTTTTTTCTTCCAATATAGCTGGCCGTATTTGCGCGGGTTTACCCATTGCTTAGCTACAGTTAGCAGCTTAGACACCAGAAGAGGATAATAAGAAAAATGTACACAAATTAAGTAAAATAGCGATAGCATAGTGGTTAGAGTCTTCGCACAAAAAGGAGGCATTCCCGGTTTGAGTCCCACTACTGCACGTTCCATTTTCTGTGGGCAATCTGTATACAAAAATATTTCCTGACATTTTTTATGTATAAGTTTTGTAAAAAGCATTGAAATGTTAAATGTAGTAGTGAACGAATTATACATATATATATATATATATATATATATATATATATATATATATGAAGGTGAAATGGTTATGCATTCTGAGGCATGAGTATCCTATTTTAAGCAATATAAAGCACTGCTAAGCGCATTTTAACATTATTGAGCATATTTAAATACAATTGCGTGTAGCTGCGCACCGCGCTAACCAGCGCAACGTTGAGCAACATTGGGCAAAGTTGAGGAAAGTCAGTTAAACACGCTCACACCTGCTTTACTGTACCTTAACCAGTCAGGTCTGCCCAGCAGGAAAATAAAAAGCAGTGACGGGGCTCAAACTCAGGATACTGTGCACTATAGTTACAGTACTTAACCACTGAGCCATGACAGCATTTCACAAATGTGCACTTTCAACAGGTACATATCTATTAAAAGAATTTTAAACATTGCCAACATCAGCTAAGCTGAGTTTTTCCAAAACTGGCCAATCACAAATAAGTGTGGGAAATGAGGCATATTTAAACTCTACAGATGAGAATACTTGCTATAACTGGCTGTAGCTTCCTTCTGCAGTTAGCATGGCTGGTGTTGGTGAAGGCAGTCGATTTAGAGCACAAACTACATCCAGGAGTCCAAAATGATGGTTTGGCTCCTTGTACACAGTCATGAGGAAAGACTCCTGCGGGGCCAGTACCAGGGTACCAGATATAAAACAGAGGCCTGGAAAAGTCTTGCCCATGATCTCGCCAGTGCCACTGGTGTTTCGCAGACTGGTGAGCAGATCAGGCACCATTATTCTGACCTGAAGCAACATAGGGAGGATCAACTGGACCAGTGGATCCAGGAATCCTGTACAATGCGTAATGCCCCAGTACTGAGTAAGTAGCCATTGTATTAAGTAGTTAAGAATTGCTATGCTTGTCTATACTATGGATAGGTATGTCTCAATATCACTGCATTTACTTCACAGCTGCAGGTGACTGGGCTATGAACCAGCAAGCCCATGAAGATAGGCTGCAAAGGCTGCATCATGAGGCAGGTTAGTAATTATTCTGCATGTACTGTTATATAAAATAAATAAGAGAGCCTTCAAAAAGTCATTTAACCCAGTAAATAAAGGTGTAATAATCCTTTAATAAATGTATGATTCATGGAGTGCGTCTGTGTCATTTTCTTTGATATGTTGTTGTACTGTTGCATTCTACAAATAGTAGTGTTGTATTAAGCAGTGTCAACCCACACTTGGGTAGGCCCATATAATGTGGATGAAGGGAGTGCCAGTAGCTTGGATGCATATGTACAGCTTTCAACTGTTGGTTCATGGCCAGCATGTACAGGTTAATCTGGCACATGAATAGCTTGGTATTATGTTCCCCAGAAATGTCAGTGTGCTGCCAGAAATGTAGGGAGCTGTTAACATACAACTGCTACTTTCACCTGAACATATCTAGATAATTATATGAAAGTAGATCTGTCATTGTACCATCTTAGCAGTAGTGTGTGTGAGCAACTCTCAAAATATGTTGCAGTAACATCTGCATCTTGGACAGTTTGTATGTAAGATACAGCTCATGTATATAATCTAGGAAAATCCAATTGCACAATATAAGGACTGGGAAGTGTAATAATACATGTAAGGGACATATATCTGCAGTTATTAGGAATTTAGTGAAAACTAGAAGGATATACAAGTTGTTAATTGAGCTATCTTTTCCCACCCTACTGTATGTGCATAAAAATGCAATTCCACACCTCGATCGGTATGTCAAATCCCAAAACATTTGTTGGGACATATGTCCTATTGGTTTATAAATATTTGCATTTATTTCTATGCATGTGCTCTGTTAAAATATCACAATATTGGTGATCTGTTGCCATCAATTCAACCTGCATGCTGTTGTAATGTCCACTATTCTGTATATGCATGTGTTATGCTTCCTTTTCAGCTGTTGAAAATCTGGTGTGTTGGTTTAAAGGGAATACTTCTGCATGCTGTTATAACTAACTGGGAATGCTGTTGACTGTTACTAACCCATATCATTATTAAACTCTCCAAAACATAGTTCGTATGGGAAGGACTGTCCCAGTGGACCCTCCTGTCACACCTCAGCTGGCCATAGCACCTGGCACCAGCAGATTTGGTGCCCAGCCTGGGACCTCCTCCTCCATTGGCCCTGTGCCACCTTCGGGTGGAAGCGCTGCAGGGGATGGGGCTCGGTCCCCCCCGTGCAAGTGTGGGCAGAGGGGCACCTATCACCCTTCAAACGGTCCAGGCTGTGGTGCGTAAAGAGATTGAACATTCTGTTGCAGAACCTCTACGCCAGCTTGAGGCCCAAGTGGCACAACTCCCGGGTCAGCCTGCCCATCCTACACAGCTCCCAGCACAGCACCCTCTGGGCCGTGAAGGTGCAGTGGTGACTGCCCATGGGTGGGGACCTCAGTCCCACTGTTGCCATCTGGGGGCTCATGGGCTTGTGATTTCCAAACATCCCTCCCCATCAAAGGTGTTCACCCACCACATGTGTCATATACTGCCCCTGTATGCATCTTGTTTGTCTTGTCTGTTTACCTCCCCAACCTACCTCCCCAAATATACCTACTTCCTCTACCCCACATTCCACTCTCACCTGAAAAAAAAGGGCAATCTGCTCCCAAAAAAAAAAATTACGCCCCATACATAGCTGCCCATTTTGCACACATGTCCACTGGACACATGAAATGTTATTTAGTTGAGATTACAACATACTTTGTTGTCCTCACCCCTCTCTCAGGAGTTGAAGGTTTCATATCTGCCTTCAAATTTATTGCATATGCACAGCTGTTGCTGTTGAAGAAATGGGCAGCTATGGACCTTCCCTACACCCGTCCTTCACATCCCGAGCTTTTTTCCTTACTGTCTTGCCTTCTTTATGCCCCTTTTTCACCACTTTCCTATCTCCCCATTTTTCTTTTCTTTCAAAGAAATTAGCGCGGGGGTGAGTGGGAGTAAGCACTATTAAGCAGTAGTTAGCGGGTTTGAGTGGGTTTGCGCTTGTTTGTGCTTAGCTAAGCAATGCGCAGCATTGCACAAACCCACGCAAAACCACTTACAACTGCTTAAAAGTGCCTTAGTCACTCTGTATGTGAGGGCCCTTGTCCTGCTCAGGAGCAAAATAAAACATCTCTGTAAGTCTCAAACCCCAGACCTTGCACACAGTACACAACATGAAGTACCACTAAGCCATGGTAGATATACATCAAGTTGATGCTTAAATAATTATATCATGCATCAGAATGAGTGGAATACCATACCACACTTGTTCTGTGCATGTTTACCAACAGTTGTGGGATTACATTTACATGACTGTGATAAAAAAAGCAGCCATTCTAGCAGGAAATAATGTTACACCATCACTTTTCAACCCCACACAGTATCACAGCAGGACAAACACTGGCATATCTGTTTAGGGGAGAGGCCATACCTTTCAAATTTTCAGGGATGTCCCTGATTTTGACACAAATTTTAGCTCTATCCCTCTGAATCCCTCCTAAAACTGCTGACTTTGGGCAGAAAGGTGGTGAATTACATTAATGAATAATGACAATAATTAGAGTTAGACACTTCTTTTACTTCAGAAAAGGTGTATCAATTCATATGCTCGGATTCTCTCAGTGTTTCAACTTAATGGCACTGATATTTTAAAGGTATCCCTGATTGTCCCTAACTTTTTCTTGACTTTTCCCTGATTCTGTTCAAATATGTACCTGATTGGTTGAGAGGTCTGGCAGAGGCAGAAACACAGAGGCATATTAGCCTTTCTGCTGTTACACACTGTGCAAATAGCTTTGGAAGGAGTTTCGGAAGCATACCCTTATGTAGGAATACAACACTGAAATACAAATGAATGTAACCATGTACTGGTAGCAACCAGCTGTAAGAATGCCATTGCTCTATTGGTGAAAAGACCTGTGTGGTGCACAGACAAAAAATAACAGGCTGTTCTCTGGCTATCATGTGGATAGGTCCACAGTTGGGAGTTACGGAGACAGACTACTTGCCTTGATAAACTAACATGTACACAGCAACCTTGTAAGTCAAGCAAGATAAAATCCACACAATACTACTTACACTGTCTGTACTTCTGCAATCCTACCCAAATGTAGAATTTACCTGTGTGTGCAGGGTCTACCAAGGATGTAGCTAAGCATACTCACTGTACTGAAATGTGTCCAGTTTTTCTGAGCAGCTCGTGCTAATGTCAACACTAAAAAAGCACAAACTGTTTAGAACTGAGTACATTAATATTCACAGCATAACTGTTCACAAACAATTCTTGTGCCAAAGGAATGCATCTCTATAACTAGCTTTGCATGGCAGTTAATTGTAACATATGAAAAGAAAGTACATCTTTCCATGTATCTTGGGGTAGCATTTTGAGGGGTGAGTACATTTCTACACTGACAAGTGGGTACTGGAAGCAGCAACATTAGGTCTGAGTACAAAATGTAAATCTCTGGCTACACCCCTGGCTTCTGATATAAGAACTCTACCGACCTTCTGTCTTAAACAATGATGTCCACACCAAACAAGGATGATCTCCATCTTGGAAAGCTGAAAGGGCCACGCCTACATGAGTCAGCAATTTATGGTACTGGATTCTATGACAGTGATTACTGCAATTACTACACAGCAGGCTACATGCAATTAGCAAATGGTGGCCACTAATTGGTACAGAGGCCATCACATGCTCATGTGCAAATTCCTACAAAAGCAGGCTGCAGTCTCTGCCAACAAACTCAATCACTCTATTGCAGAGACTGACAGAGAGGGAGACAGAGAGAGAGAGAGAAAAGGAAGAAGAGATATTACCAAATTAATCAAAGGAAAGGTATGTGACATGTATGTATTTACTGGCATGTAGTAGATGTTATTGAAGAATAGTCTACATAATTTGAACCATTCATATGCTTAACTACTGCTATGGACAATACTGTGTACCTGTGGGCAGTGGGACATACCTGTGAAATGTGTAGCTCAGCATTAAATGTCAAAGGTCTGATCCATGTTATCTGTGTTCTGTACAGTAGTGTGGCCAATGGCTGTTGGGGCATTAGCGCTGACATTATATAACCATGGGTGTGACAGAACAACACATGCATGATAGTCATATTAAAGCGTAGCTTAGCATTGGCAACTGCTGTAGCAGTCTAGTATGCTTATCAAGCATCTTTTGCCATATATACCCCCTAATGTTAATCTGTGTTCATATGTGACACCTGTTTGTGTTGCAGCACGGCCCAACAGTTCAGCTGTGAGGTCCAGGGACTTACAACAGTGTGGACCATGTATGTGTATGCCACACACATACAGAGAAATATATATGTGTCATATATATTCACATCTGTATATGTGCATAGAGCAGGGGACATATTGCAACTGTTTGCGAAGGAGGGAGATATATATGTTGGCGAAGGTTAGTATGCGCATATTTGTATGTAGGTTTTAATGTGTGACAAACAGCATACAGTGCTGGTATATGACATGTGGTGGTTAAAACACTGTGGGTGGTTTGTTCAGTTTGCAATGTTGAAGCCAGTAAGGCCTGCTAAATCAACCTGGGCTGTGAACACCTTCAATGCATTTATCCCAAGACTGTGCAATTTTATTACATTGCTGTACACCTTACATCCTTTGTACAATTGATATTCTCACTATGAAAGCTGAAATGTATATGTGTCTACATATACATGTATATGTAGACAAATGGAAGTGTATATGTGTATATACATATACATTTTATATATATATATATATATATATATATATATATATATACATACATATGCACACACACACACACACACACACACACACACACACACACACACACATATATATATATATATATATATATATATGTATATATATATATATGTATAAATATATATATGTGTATATATATATATATATATATATATATATGTGTATATATATATATATATATATATGTGTGTGTATATATATATATATATACATACATATATATATATATATATATATATATATATATGTATGTATATATATATATATATATATATGTACGTATATGTATATGTGTGTATATATATACATATATATATATATATATATTCATACACACCTACATCTACTTGTTGCAATAGATTCTCTGTACTGTTGACTGACTGTGATGGTCAATATATTTGTGAATACGTCAAAGATGTGTATCTGTGGGATAGCTTAGTGGGAAACTGTTTATGGAAACCAAAAACAAGCACAGTTCCCAGAAAACACAATGCCCAGCACAAAAGGCACTAATAGACACGTCAGGTGATCCCAAAAATTTATTGCACATCAAGGTTAAGCGCTTTCATCACAACGTGACTTCTTCAGAACACTACTAATCAAACTACAAACACTTTTATATGACTACTACATCACATGACCCTAAGCAAACTGACACCTGACAAACTAATCAACTAAAACAACTTGAAACATTCCCAAATAAAAGTGCTTCAGAACTCACTGACACAATAATATATTCCCCCTATAAATACTTGCATTTTAAAAAATACAGTTTTTAAAAAAACATTTTTTAAAAAAAAACACTTTAAGAACATACATACAAATTTATATTAATCCTAATGTGCGGGTGCATAAATCCTCACCAATATGAAAATCTATTGCTTCTCCACAACAGTTTGTATATATTTTCCTCAACTGTATAGTAATTGATAAAATAAAATGTAAATACTTCCCCTGTTAAAAACTCATACTGCCTGAGCCTACCCGGTGTTATTCAAAATTGGTTTAATAGATATATGATCATTAATTCCCGGGTATTCAGAGGCATTTAGCCTAATTTGCCACTTAACCTCTCTATCACAAACTCTCTTTTTTATATCTCCCCCTCTCACATTTTCTTCGACGTGTTCCAATATACCAAATTTGAACTTAGAACATTCTTTGTTGTCTCTCAAATGTTTCCACAGGGCATTATTTTCATCTTTTTTCCTTATGCTGTAATAGTGATCATAAATTCTGTTACGTAGGCACCTGTTAGTCATGCCTACGTAAAAACCTGGACAATTAGTACACATAGCCAGGTACACTAGATTTTTGCTCCTACAATTGCCCCTGTAAAAGCTAATTTTGGCTTTGTTAAAGTTTTGCAAAGTAACAGTTGCCTCCTCACATATATATTGGCATTGCTGGCAGGTCCCACATCTACTTGTTCCCTTACGTACCTTACTTAATTTGTTGTTATCTTTCCTTTCCAAAAGACTTTTCATGTTGTAACCATTCTTGTGGACAAAGCGGGGTTCATTCCCAACTACTCTCAAAACTTCACTGTCAGCATGCAACACCTTCCAATTTCTCAGTAGGATTTCCTTAATATCTCTACTGTATTTAGAATGTTGTATAACACAAGCCCTATTGAACTTTCTGCCATCTACTTCATGATCTACTACCTGATCTTTACACACTAGACCTGTACCTTGTTTGTTCACCAATAAAGGCTTGTACTTGTTTCCCCACTCTTTGATGACATATTCACTAACGTCCTCAATCAAATTTGTAGGATAACCTCTCTCCCTAAAGAATTCCTTCACCTTAGACATTTCGTCCACCACTTCATTTTTTTGAGACGTCATCCGAGCCACCCTAATACATTGCCCTTTTATTATATTTCTTTTTTGGGCCATTGGGTGACTGCTAGAGTAGTGCAAATACGAATTACTAAACGTGTTTTTTCTGTATATGTTAGATTTAAACTTACCGTCTTCAATCCTAATCCTAACATCCAGGTATGGTATAGTCACCTTATCCTTGTTGAAAGTAAATTTAAAGTTCTCACTACATGTGTTCAAATATGTACAAAATTCGTTCAACTCATTGCTGTTACCCTTCCACAGTACAAATATATCGTCCAAAAATCTTAAGTAACAGTTGATATACTTGTACCATTTGGAAATGAAGACGAATTCTTTTTCCCAGTCGAATACCACCAGATTGGCGTAAATGGGGGCACACACTGCCCCCATAGCGACACCCTTAGTTTGCTGGTGGTATTCCCCTTCAAAGTAGATGTAATTATGTGTTAACACTGTCTCCATTAGTTCTAACAGTAGAATGCTTTTCTCATTAGATGTCACCCCCAAACTATTCATACTCTCGTGAAACCTTAATAGGCCCTCCTCCTTAGGAATATTCAAAAAAAGGTCTATGACATCAATGGTCACTAACCATTCAACCCCTTCCACCAACTCGGGTTGTAGTCTACCAAGAAAGTCCCATGAATCATATACTAAATGTGGTATTTTCCGTAATGCTGGTTTAAGCCATTTATCAATCACCCTTCCCATAGGGAATGTTTTCGCCTGACTCCCTGAGATTATTGGCCTAAAAGGAGGGTCCTGTACACTCTTATGGACCTTGGGGATGCCTACGATGGTACCTATTATTGGATGTTCCACCTTCAAAAATTTATATAGTTCGTTACTTATCCTTTCTTCTAGTAAAAGGTCTTCTAACATTATGTCCACTTTGTGGTACCCTATATGTATATAAGTGTTTGTAGTTTGATTAGTAGTGTTCTGAAGAAGTCACGTTGTGATGAAAGCGCTTAACCTTGATGTGCAATAAATTTTTGGGATCACCTGACGTGTCTATTAGTGCCTTTTGTGCTGGGCATTGTGTTTTCTGGGAACTGTGCTTGTTTTTGGTTTCCATTTGGGAAACTGTTTATGTTATGGTATTATGGGTCCTTGCTTTGATCCTAGCAAAAGCTGTGTATTCTGTTGCTAGGCAGAACAAGTGCTATTGTATACAGTGTGATTAAGTCCCTTGGTTTTAACTAGGGTGTGTCATTGGAGGCTAACGCATTACATCTATGATTATTGATTGGTACCGATGTTGAATGCAAATCCTATGTGTACTGTAGTCTAATTGAAGCACTGGGGCCTGTACAGCAAAGTATGGTGTATGTCCACATTGCTTGCATCCACTGTTTTGTGTGGCCCCTGTATTTATCACAGATTACATTTCTCAAGATAAAGGTTGTGTAAGTACCGACACACAGTACTGTACAGTACACACTGTAAAGCTTATCTGGGTTGTCCTACCTTTGTGTCCTGTAATTATGTCTGATGTGTGTGTGGGTATGTCTGTAGCATGTCCTTTGACATATGTGTGGTAATACATATAACTGCATGTCTAGCAACATTCATAGTGTACTACAGCAGTATGTGACCTATATTCCCAATTGTGCACATATTTTGGTCACGGGTTTGGCATTAACAAGTTGTGTGGTATAATAGTAATACATTTACTGGACCTTACACTGATTGTGATGGATGATATATTTCTTTACACATCAGCTTGATGTATATATGCTGTGGCTAGGTGGTGCATCGTGTTACATACAGTGTGCCAGGTACTCTTATATAGTCTTATATACTGATTTTATTTTGTTGCTGTGCAGAACAAGATTCATTAGATAGAGAGTGAGCAAGGCACTTTCAAGCAGTTGTGGGGTGAGCAGTGATAAGTGGCAGTTACAGTGTTTCACTCTCGTTTAGCTTATAGGTTGCTATATATGGCAGCTCAGTGATATCTGTACTGTATAATGTTAAATGTGTCATATGACTTGCTCGGATATATTTTTGTATTTATGTCTTCCAGGGATTATGGACCAGCAGAGGAACCCAAGTTACAGTAGTGTTGCAGATTATATCATTACTATCATTACTAGTAGTATGATTCAGCACTACCATCTCATGTTCTCATGAACCAGCCAGGATCAGCAGGAGCGTACTGCAATGTGGCAAGATGTTGTCTGCAGGGTCAATGAGGTAGGCCTGCATAACTGGACATATGAGCAGGTACACCACTACTGCAGTGATCTTCTCAAACATGTCCATCAGCGTGCTGCTGATGTGCGTAGACAACAGCTTGCAACAGGGGTGGGGTTAATATCCACCCCCCCCACCAGAGTGGAGGAGCTGCTCATGAGCCTGGTGGCACCTGCCCAACAACAATATTAGCAGACATACACCATGATGGAGGTTGGAGCCACCCAGCAAGCACACATGGCGCATGCAGGTAACATGGCATATCTGTAAACTGCTGTTATCTGTATTGGTAGATCATGCATATGTGTGATGTGGAGTGTGTTGTTCAAAGATGTGGAGCCTGTTGTGCAATACTGATCATTTAGAACATAATCTGTAACCCTGTGAATTTAAACTGTTGTTGTACTGTAAGATAGCAATGCCACAGTTGTGGCCACTGACAAACTGTCTCATCTCTGTGTAGGTACCTCTGGGGTGACATCAAGGCAGCAGACAGATGCTGGCGAGTGTGTTCTACATTTATTATTGTAAATAAAAAGTGCATATCATAGTTAAGGTGTAGGCCATGTACACATGTAACACACCTACCCATAATGCATGCTGTGCATGTTTGATGTAAGAGCAGGCACATCTCACTAATGTGATTAGCTGCCTCAAACACATGCAATACCCAGACCGTCTCAAACAAATGTGGCTAGACTGTAGTGACCATTGGTTAGGCACAGTTAATACTCATCATGCACATAACATACACATCTATGTCATACATTTTAACATGCTACACATAAATGATTCCCAAACCCTCTGTGAAGACACACTCCAGTATCCAAAATCTCATCCACACATTACACATAATATACCTGAGGGGTAGAAGCCTATCCTGGGGCATTTAAACACTCTGAAACACACTACACATTCATGTCAGGGAATGCTCCTTATTGGCCTCCTTACAAACTCATGTAACAACTGGTTGTGAAATGGTGAATTTAGCCAAGATAGTACAGTTCTGGCACAGCATGATTAGTGCTGGTTTGTGAAACATTTGTAGCCTTGAGTGACCACCTGATGCTTCATAATGATGGCCTATGGTACTGTACCCTATCCAGTTATTGTAACCACAGTACTACACATAGCTGTCATTGCTACACACCATCATGATGCATGTATGCACACATATGCACCTCTAATCAGTATGCATACCAATCACCATTTGCACAACTGACACATATATGTCTTGTGATGCTATGGAGTGGCTAGGTCATATGACACATATTGGGTATGTGTAATGTTTAAATATGCAGTTGTGTTTTAGCATGCCATGTCATGGATGAGACTGGCTTGTCCACAATATGATCTACAATCACCATAAGTACCGTACATTGGGTATGTGGCCAAGTGGTATTTTATCAATTATCCATGCACCACTGATGATGATGTATGAATACTCATCATGCATGTGCTAAATATGTGTCCACAATTATTTGCTAAAGACACAGAGGCTGTAATCAGCATTGGGTACTTATCTGACACACAGATACACATCCAGCAATTGTATGTACATCCTGTGAGTTATGGTTCACAGTAAATCTCAGGGTTATGAATACCTGCACAGCAATGTTGTGTCCATGTGTGCATTGTGTTCCAGGGGGAGGGCCATCACCTAATAACAAAACACATGCATTAAAGCCATGTATACTGTTAGTAACAAGGACTGACTACAATTGCACTGCATGCTGTTGAGCAGCATATGTCTTGCATGCTGACGTGTGATATGACTGTTTTGCTTGTGACACTGTACCCCACCATCACCTGCTATTGTGTATGTTCTGTGATTGCTGGTGTAGTGTGTGTCTGCTTTCGGGAGGAGTGTAGTTATGTGTGCATGTGTGCATGTTGTCTGATGTCATGTTCAGGTCTTAAAGTGTGTTTCCTGTTTTCCTCTTCCAGGTGCAAGGTGGGGCTGGTTCAGTACAGCAGGGAACCTGATGTCACTGAGACAGACAGTGATCATGAGGATAGGTGTGTTGAGGCAGGTTTGTCAGGGTCTGTTGTTGGGCCACCAGTTGACAGTACACAAGTTCCCACCCCATCCATGCACACAGTCATACAGCCTGTACATCCATCATTACCATTGACCTTGGCTGAGGGACAATGTACGGAAGGCAGTGGCCAGGACAGTGTGGTATCTATGGCACATGTATCAGGACACAGCAGCCATAGCCAGATGTCTGGAATGGTACCACATAGGCAGATGCCCAGGGGTTCTCATCAGAGCACTGCTGGTGATCATGCCCCTGGCAGACATGCCACACCTCTTTCTACCACACGCATGTCCTAGGCTGTCATGGAGGCACAGACATGAATGGAGTGGTACAACAGACAGTGGCTAAGGGCACAGAGGGCTCATCACACCTCTGTAAATGCCAGTATCTGTGACCTAGCAGGTGTCATACGTAACTACACTGAAGTAATTGATAGACGTTGGGGTGAGACATTGGATGTCCTCCACAATGTCATGTCCATGTGTCAGAACAGTGTGGGATGGTTGAGACATCGACGTGGACGTATGCCAGCAACATTATCAGCTGGAGGTCACTGTGGACTTCCAGTAAGTCACAGCCGCTCCTGTAGTGCCAGTACCATCCCCAGCAATGTTGAGGGGGCTGTCCATAGACCATCCTACCAGACCATGTGCACGTGGCTCTGGCCAGTCCCAGCAGGGACTGGATCCAATGGACATTTGTCAACCTCTGAGGATAGTACCCAATCTAGATTAGTACCTGATACTGTCTGTAGCACCCTTGCCAGGCACAGGTTCCATATCCGTGGCCAGAGACGGTGATCTATAAAGCTGGCTAGGTACAGTACTGTAGCTGTGAAGGAACAATATGTATTAATGTGTGTGCTTAATGCTGATTGGAAACTAAATAAGTTAACATGTTTTTCATTCTATTTTCATATGCACTATTTTATATACAGCTGAGTTTCATATGAGACTAAAAGATGCCTTTTGAAACTGCAGTGTGCTTTCTGAAACTTGCAAGATGCCCTCTGACCTAGTAATTGCTAGCACAGCAATATTCATGTTTATGCCTTTTGGAAATGTACTTGAGAAGCAGGTGATTATCTGCTAGGTCAGGAAGAAATGAATGAACAATGCTATATTCTGTAATGTAATGATTTTGAACAATCAGCTCTGTTCGAAGTATGAGAACATGCACAGCTGCAGAAGTTAGAGATAACATAGACAAAGGACTGTTGGTGAAATGAACTGCAATCTATACTTGCTTTGTGCTCGAATTAGCCATAGTACCTTGAATGGTAACATTGCATATATCTAACCGGTGGTAGCCAAGGCCACGTTGTTTTTCTTAGGAAGTTTCTCACAAAAATTGATAGTACAAGCAGAAAATTGTATAAGCAAACACTATGACATAATGATGTTAAAACTTGTGATTTACTACGTCAGCTTGGTAGGCAATGTCTTATTAGAAAATGTATAAAAATGCTTGCATTTCCTGATTCTAGTCAGACAAACTCTGTATTAGCATGTTTTTGTCTCCTTGCTGCAATATTAAAGTGCCTTAATCTGAACCTGCCGTATATTGATCATTTTTAAAGTATATTTTTCCTTTGACAGTTTGGTCCTTCGAGCCGGAAACATATCTCTCACTCTAGCTCAGGTCAGAATTGGGCCCGGTGGCATGCACCCATATGGAGAAGTGGCCACATCGGCTCTTCTGCTTTGAAAGACCTCCGACTGAATTGTCATTCGAAAGAGGCCAGCCACTGTTTCTGATCTGGGATTGGAGGATGAGTCAATGTTCCAGTGGGATCAACACACGGAGGGTCAGGTAAGGAGGAATTTACCTCTTTTTCTGTTATAGATCAAGGACTTGTTACAGTAGTATTGTTTTGTCAGGGAGATTTGCATGTGCAGATCAGGGACAAAAAGATTGCTGTCTTGTCCTAGATCAGGGAAACAGAATAGGTAGGCAGTTATTCTAGATAAACTGTGAAAAGGTATAAATCGTGGTACCATGTGATAAAAAGGGTTACGTAACAATTTCTAACTTTTAGCTAAGGCAACATGGGGAATCAGTGTATAAAAAGTTCCCAAGACCCGCCCTTAACCGAAGACACGAAATATATGCAATTACAGCATGCCGATAATGTTGGGTATTATACAAAATGGGTTGATAAATACAAATTTGACGGTAATTTAGATAAACCTTCACTTATTAAACTTGTTAGACAACTTAAAACTGACGCGAAAGGTCAGCTAAAAAAGTAACGACAATTAGCACACAAGTGGCTTGAGGAAGCAAACCGCAGGGAACAAAAGATTAAAAATTCAAAAGCAATGTTCTTAGATAAAGAAGACAATAACTTGGTAATAGCAATAGCCCCTCCGCTTCCCTTACCAGAATATGAAGCGAGTGGACAAGCTGATCCATCTCCGCTATACCCAGCTGTTCCTGCAAAACCAAAACCGTTTGTCAGAGATCCTATCGAGACCAGGTCTCGAGCACGCAACTTAAGAGGGGATATTGAATTGTATGAAATGAATAAAAATTCACAAGCTATGAGTGAAGAAGAGATATGTCCACTCATAGAAGTACCAAATCCGCGGGCAGGAAAGGACCCAACTCTTCTAGTATATAGACCGTGGACACCGGAAGACATCCGGAAAGCCATAGAGGGAATTCCCCATCCAAAAGTTAATTTTAGAAAATTTTTAGAAGACTTACAGGTCATGAGGTTAAGTTACCATTTGAATGGTGAGGAAGTAGAGAAAGTAGTTAGACAAATAGTAGGTCCAGATTGGCACATGATCAGTGGCAACTGGAATCCCCGTGACGCAGAGCTTAGACCACTCCCACATAGTAACGCAGAACTGGACAACAGAGTGAAAGGTCTGACAGACCGAATCTCTGAGAAATGGAAGCCTAGGGCTGATTGGACTTGCATTAATCAATGCATACAACAAGAAGGTGAAACTGTTGATAGATATTATGCCAGATTATTGGAATGTTTTAATAACCATTGTGGAATGCAGGTACCTGAAGACCAAACACATGATTCCCCATATGAGCAACAGTTAAAGAATGCATTTTTAAAAGGCAGTATTGCACCCATTAGCAGCTTTATTACAAAGCACATGGTAGATCATCGTACAAGT
Organism: Protopterus annectens; assembly: GCF_019279795.1. Lineage (NCBI taxonomy): Eukaryota > Metazoa > Chordata > Ceratodontiformes > Protopteridae > Protopterus > Protopterus annectens. Next base: position 1,873,696,028 of record NC_056743.1, on the reverse strand, counting down.
AGATTACAGTCATTACTTGAATATGCAAGACATGCCGAAAGGCATTTTAATAGCAAAAAGAAAAAGAAAACTCAAGTATTTGCAGTAGAAGATGGATCAGAAGTCTTTGTAGTACAAACTGGGAAGAAGAGTAAGAAAAATACCCAGGGAAACAAACAATCTGATAAATGATCAGAGGACTTTGAAGAGTGAAAGAAAAGGGGTGAATGTTTTAAATGTGGGAAAAAGGGACATTTAGCAAGGGATTGCAGGCAAAATAAAAAGGTAGCCACAGAAGACAAGGAGGGTGAGGAATGACTATATGGTAGTCAAGAATCACTGGATAGAAATAAACAAGAAAAGACAAGTGCAAATGTGATAGAAGGGGTAGAGGACATGACAGAAGAAATAGAGGATGTACATGAAATCACAGATAATGAAGAAAATGAAATTTTGGACTTTGCTAAGTAGAGCTCTAGGCTCAATAATGCTGACACAAAACTGGAAGTTACACTTCTGGTAGAGGGGAGGGAAGTTAAATTCCTGTTTGACTCAGGGGCTTCACGGACCCTGATACATCCTTCCAAACTACCAGAAAATTCAGAATCACTTGACTACATATTAGTGAAAGCAGCTAATGGGCAGCTGTATCGGGAGCCACTCTCCCACAACATAGCGATAACTGACCCAGTTTCAGGGATGACCCAGAAAAGCAAAATTGTTGTTTCTGCAAAATGCCCAGTGAATCTCTTGGGCAGAGACCTAATGCAGATATTTGGCATAGCGACAAATGGATACTTTTGTAGTGTGACCGGAGGGTGAAACATTTTATTGGTACAGCCAGGACTTAGTTACGGTCCAGGGGCAGTAACCGAAGAACTGATGAACGTAGCCATCAGTAAATCCTCATCCCTTGACACTGATAAACAGCATTTGTTGCATTGCACTCTATATTACTGTAGCAAGCCAGGACCTGATGAAGAATATGAGCAAGAACTGTTTAAAAACCATGCTAACAGATTAGTATTACAAAATTTGTACTGGGACACAGAAGGAAACAGTGTAGTAAGCTGTTCATTGCCCCAGGAATTCCTAGCACTTTACAAATCTAATCGATTACCACACGTGAGTTTAACTAAAGATAGAAATTTGAAGTGGGCAGACCTAGGAGAAAAAGTCACAAGGTGGGAAAAGCAGACAGAGTTAGAACTTTCCGAACAGGGAGTACAAAAGCAGAAACTAAATTGGATAACACAGACACACCCAGCTGTACACTCACAGGCAAATGAGGATAGCTGAGTAGCACTCTTACTTGAGGAAGAGGAAAAAGCCTTATGAGGCATACCAGAGACTCTCTGGTCAACAGGGAAATCAGATGTAGGACTTATTTGTACAGCAGGACCAGTTACTATCACGCCAAAGTCAGCAATTAGACCTCAAAAGAGACAGTATCCCTTGAGAAAGGATGCAGAAATAGGAATCAAACCTATAATAGCAGCCTTACTTAAGGAAGGAGTCTTGATAGAATCTCCTGATTCACCATGTAATACACCCTTATTTCCTGTTAGGAAAGCAAATGGAGAATGGCGTATGGTCCAAGATTTACAAGCTGTAAAGGACGCAGTTATACCAAGGGCACCTACGGTGCCAGATCCACTCACTTTATTGAATGATTTGAAACCTCAACAAAAGTATTTTTCTGTGGTAGATATTAGCAATGCATTTTTCTCAATACCGATACACCCTGACAGCCAACATTGGTTTGCATTTACATTTCAGGGGAAACGGTATACATATACGAGACTACCACAGGGATATTGTGAAAGTCCAGCAATATTCACACAAGAAATGGCAAGTAACCTGGCGGGATTTATCCCACCGAAAGGCAGTCAGATTTTACTTTATGTAGACGACATTCTGCTGGCAGCCCCCCACCCAGCAAGAATGCATAGAGGATACCATAGCATTATTACAATTTTTAGCCACTCAAGGACACAAGGTAAAGAAAAACAAACTACAACTTTGGAAAAAACAGGTCAAATACCTGGGATATGTAATATCCAAAGAAGGCAGAATATTAGATGAAGACAGAAAAACAGCAATATTATAAGCACCTAAACCAACTACCAAGAAGGAAATGATGTCCTTCCTGGGTACTACTAACTTTTGTCGGAGTTGGATTCCAAACTATGCTGTAGAATCTGCTCCGCTGACCAACTTGATATTCAAAAAGCCGATGGCAGCACAAGATTTATTACAGTAATTGAAAACAACTGATAGCTTCTTCATTAGTTTTAGGATTACCAAACTATCATAAACGATTTTTCCAAACTGCAGATTGTAAGCAAGGTTATATGACATCAGTGTTAACACAACAGCATGGGGACAAACAACGCCCCATAGCTTATTATTCATCACAGCTAGACCCAGTGGCATGATCCTTGCCCCATTGTGTACAAGCAGTAGTCGCAGCTGCAATGGCAGTGCAGGCTTCAGCCTCAGTAGTATTGTTCCACCCTCTCACATTGAGAGTGCCTCATGCAGTTGCGATTATTTTACTGCAAGAAAAAGTAGCGTATCTTTCTCCTGCTAGACATCTTTCCTGTATGACTATACTGTTGAGCCAACCTCATATGACAATTGAACGATGCACAACTTTGAATCCGTCGACCTTGCTCCCAACCCCTGCAGATGGCAAACCACACTGCTGCATGCAGGAGATTGAGCAAAAGACACTACCTAGAAAAGATCTCACAGATGTTCCCTTGGATGATGCCGAGGTGACATACTATGTGGACGGCTCGTGTAGGAGGGGTCCTACAAGACAGAATCTAGTGGGGTATGCAGTAGTTTCTGATACCGAGATTTTAGAAGCAAAGTCTTTACCACACAACTTATCTGCACAAGCAGCAGAATTGATTGCTTTGACAAGGGCATGTACCTTTGCAAAAGGTAAGAGAGTGAACATTTTTACTGACAGTCAGTATGCTTTTTCTACTGTACATGTTTTTGCGCAGCAATGTAAAAATAGAGGAATGATAACATCTACTGGTAAACCAATTAACCATGCACAATTTATTTTAGACTTGTTAGACTCTATTCAGTTACCTCAGAAAGTAGCTATTTGCAAATGCGTAGCTCATACCAAGCAACAGGATAGAATTTCAAAAGGTAATGCGAGGGCTGATACAGCTGCAAAACAAGCAACTTCAGAAGTTTTTCTTTTGAGTGAGGAATTACAACCATCTGAGATTTTAGACTTAGAAATGTTAAAAACAATGCAGACACTTACTACAAATGTAGAAAAACAGAAGTGGATAAAACGAGGAGCAATCCTTGAGAAGGGACTGTACATCTCCAAAGAGAAGAAACTGATTTTGCCATCTAACTTGTTTAGATATGCAGCTTTTTTGAGCCATGGGCAGTGCCATGTCTCAACAGGGGGGATGGTACAGTTAGTGAATCGAGTGTTTACGACGTATGGATGTACAAACTACACAAAAAATTTTTGTGCAGCATGCCATGTTTGTAACAAGCATCATGCACAAGGGGCATTGAAACCTAAGCAAGGGAGTTTCCCTACACCACCGTATCCGTTCCATACTATTTGTATGGATTTTCTAGAGCTGAACAAATGCGAAAATAAGAAGTACTGCCTTGTCATTGTAGATATGATTTCCAAATGGGTGGAAGCTTTTCCAACTAAAAAGCCAGATGCAGCTACTGTTGCAAAAGTCCTCATTAAAGAAATTATTCCTAGATTTGGCATACTGGAAAAGATTTATAGTGACAATGGCACACACTTTGTAAATAAAACTATACAACAACTCAGCCATTATTTCGGGATTTCTCTGAAAAATCATTGCGCATACCACCCCCAATCTGCAGGATAATGGGGTTTTGAAAAATAAGCTTAGGAAATTGATTAGTGCGACACAAAAGAACTGGGTGCACTGTTTACCTCTGGCACTGTTGAGCATGAGAACTGTACCAAATGCAAAAGGGTTAACTCCTTTTGAAATTCTGTTTGGGAGGGCATATTATACACCTCAATGGAAACCTCTCATGCCTGCAGAGCAGGAGGCTGACAGTTCACTTGCAGGGTATATGAGGCGATTTTTGAATAACAAACTTTTGCAGTTAAATTCTTGTTTCACATAAAGAGCAAACCAGACCATTGGAAGCAGCAGTAGCCCCAGGCGCATGGGTTTGGGTGAAGGTTGTGAAGAAAAAGAACTGGAGTTCTCTGAAGTGGGAAGGGCCATACCAGGTACTACTGTCGACACCCACTGCAGTCAAGATCGCAGAGCGAGCATCCTGGATTCATTTGACACATTGTAAACTGGTTAAGAACTTTGAATTGGACAAAAACCTTGTTACTGTTGTACAACGAGAACAAAATGACCAGGTATAGAGTAAACAGAGATGCAGAACAACCTCAGAAAACTTGCATGATTATTCTGATAGCTATATTGATAACATTGATCTTTTTGTTGTGGCCTTTCCTTTTCCCAGCCACAAAAGTTGAACTAATCAAACGGGATGCATCACTCATAGACTGGCATCCAAACTTTAACACTTACCAGGCAATTAAATATGTGTATGCTGAGACTTTCAGTGTTTCGAACTGCTGGATTTGCACAGCTATACCGACAGCATGTGGGGGATTATTAATGACTGCTGTCCCCCTAGGGGTCAATGAGACCTGGGAAAACTTGATTTTTGATACTACACCTGTGAAGTCACAAGACAAAATAGCATTGTACCTACCTGTTACACAAAAAGGGATTGTATGTTTTTACAAGAATGACACTATTCAGGTGGGTTGGAGCAATTGCAATGTGACTGTTTCTTATAAATGTTATATTAAACCTAGCAAGACTAAAACTATTTGTGATACAAACTATGATGCATATTTTGCTAAGCTGCATAAGGGCATTGATGAGATACAGCATAATCCTGTTCTTTTAAAACAGCTTTCTATTATTGATAAGAAAATGCTTCATACAGGGCAAGCTTATATCAATACTAAAGTAGAGAATTGTTATTTTGTTTGTGGGAAAAAAGCATATAAATGGCTACCTGAGAATTGGTCCGGCAGTTGTTTTTTGGGTTACCTGGTTCCTGCCATACGACACATTGCAGCCTTGCCTCAGGGAAAAATTTGAAACGTCAGAGAGGTCAGCAGCAAACCTAGAAGTCAAATTAAGAGACCAGAAAATCCAGTAGGACGAATCGAAGCAGGATGGAGAAACAATAACTCCGTAAAAAACAAAGATAAACTGACACACATGGACTTGAACCATTATATCATGGGCAGGCATAGCCCCTGCATATGGCGCACTGAAATCGATTTGGGAGCTGAGAAAACTGCCTAAACTTCTCGAAGTTATGAGCAATGCAACTTTTTCTGCTCTCGAATTAGTGACTGATGAACTGAATGCTATGAGAACTGTGGTGCTTCAGAACCGCATGGCTCTCGACTTCACCCTAGTGGTGAGAGGTGGTACGTGCGCTTTAATAAAAGAAGAATGCTGTTCATACATTCCTGACAACCAGCATGAAATAAACAACAATCTTGAGGTGATCTAGCAAGTGTCGACCATGACCAAACCAGGCCCAAACCCTCTGACGGACTTTTGTTTGGGGGGTGGGGTTACATCCTAATGAACATCCTGATTGCCATTTGTGTGGGATTACTCCTATTAGGAGCATGCATTTGTTGTGGTATTCCCTGCATGAAAAAGTTAATCAAAGAATTTATAGATATATCAGTTTCTGAGACTTTGTATCAAAGTACTGAAATTGAAGAATTGTTGAAATGTGAAACACTTTCATAAGTTTAAACTGAATGACTCTCTTAACTGCAAATCCTGAATTGAAGAAGTTAGAAGAAGAAGCAAACTGTTTATTCTTTTGAAAATAGAATTAAAAAGTATTAACAGGGGGGAAATGTCAGAAAAATATGTATTAATGTGTGTGCTTAATGCTGATTAGAAACTAAATAAGTTAACACATTTTTCATTCTATTTTCATATGCACTATTTTATATACAGCTGAGTTTCATATGAGACTAAAAGTTGCCTTTTGAAGCTGCAGTGTGCTTTCTGAAACTTGCAAGATGCTCTCTGACCTAGTAATTGCTAGCACAGCAATATTCATGTTTATGCCTTTTGGAAATGTACTTGAGAAGCAGGTGATTATCTGCTAGGTCAGGAAGAAATGAATGAACAATGCTATATTCTGTAATGTAATGATTTTGAACAATCAGCTCTGTTCAAAGTATGAGAACATGCACAGCTGCAGAAGTTAGAGATAACATAGACAAAGGACTGTTGGAGAAATGAACTGCAATCTATACTTGCTTTGTGCTCGAATTAGCCATAGTACCTTGAATGGTAACATTGCATATACCTAACCGGTGGTAGCCAAGGCCACGTTGTTTTTCTTAGGAAGTTTCTCAAAAAATTGATAGTACAAGCAGAAAATTGTATAAACAAGCACTACGACATAATGATGTTAAAACTTGTGATTTAGTACGTCAGCTTGGTAGGCAATGTCTTATTAGAAAATGTATAAAAATGCTTGCATTTCCTGATTCTAGTCAGACAAACTCTGTATTAGCACGTTTTTGTCTCCTTGCTGCAAGATTAAAGTGCCTTAACCTGAACCTGCCGTGTATTGATCATTTTTAAAGTATATTTTTCCTTTGACAAGCTGTCTCACAAATCCCTGTATATGGCAGCCACATGGTGAAACTGTGTGCATGCAGACACACACACATAAATGAAAAACCTAGGGCAAACACATACCCATACACATCATCAACATTGGCCCATAACAGTACTCATGACCCTCACACACACATGTCGATTGTATGGCTCAGTGTAGGCCTCTGGCAAACCAACAACACACTCTGTGCATATGATGAAACCTGTGCCACCTCCTGTCATCTGTAACATTGATACAGGAACAGACTAACATGGTGCTGATGCACAGGGTGACTTTAAGAAAGTATAGCAATGGTTGGATGTGTAGCATGTTGTCTGCAGTAAAGTGTAATGATATCCCTGAAGGTGTAGCTGAGCAGGCATGATGCATTTAAGCTGTAATTAGCAATGTTATATTGTTTTTACCAGTGTTTATTCCAATTGTGTTTTGTTTGCCCATGTGCCACTTGGCTGATGTGTGTAGTTGTGTCAGCATGCGTTATACAGTGGACAGTAAGTGTGGGGTGTGTGCAACACACGTTTGCAGGTGTCCATTTGTGAACATGGTGGAGGTGCACTGTCTGCATGTACATGCATATTGGACAAATGGGCAGGGTCACATGCCCTGTATTGGCAAGTGTTAACACTCCATAGTTTGTATTGGTGGCCAGTATGCATTGTACTACACACATTTTGGAAAGTGAGTACGCATGCGTGTGTATGACATGGGTTGACACTGTGCTATGGGTGATGCTGTTGCTGCTATCTGTCATTGGTTTGCATTACTAAGATTAACACTGTCCCAGCTGCATAATCCTTTAGTAATGCACACTGTTCACCTACAGGGTTGCATGGACAGTACTATCACAAACACAAGAAATTCTCACTTACACAGTAAAAGTGCATTAGTCTCATGGACCCCTGCCATAAACTAAATATATAATGGAAAGTGTGAAGTTGTACAAAAAAAGTTACGTACCAAGAAGGGATAATCTCTCTGGTCAGTATCATTGGGAAAATACAAGCCCTCATTAAACGTGCAAGGCAAGCTTCAAAATACAAAATGGCAAGGATTCCAAAGACAACACTAAAGCTTTCTTAGTGTTGTTTATAATCTACAGGGGAAATCTCAGATTGGGTCACAGTTAATGTAAATGGTCACAAAGTACATTTATCTGACTGACATTACCAATTTCTTGTCAGTTTGAATACGGATTTCACCACCCTGTCGTTACACAAGGGCCAAATTTCCAGACCTGAAAAATGTAAAACCTGATGAGTCACAGACACTCTAGTTAAAACATCTCTTTACCAAAGTCCAAACCACAGTGTCCCTGGCTGTGTCATACACAAGCTGACATATGAAGTCACCACTCACCTAAACACTCTGTCCAGATGCAGCCTCTATACAGGTTACATACTTGTGGAATGATGCATGGTAATGGTGTTCACAGTCCACAAGGGTTGAGCTACAACGTCATCTTCTTCTCCTTTCAGATGCTCCCATTAGGGGTCACCACAGTAGATCATCTGTTTCCATTTCTTCCTGCCATCTGCATCTTGCGCGGTCACACCATCCACCTGCATGTCCTCTCTCACCACAGCCATAAACTTCATCTTAGGCATTCCTCTTTTCCTGTTACCTGGCGGCTTCATCCTTAGCATCTATTTCACAATATACTCTGCATCCCTCCTCAGCACATGTACAAACCAACTTAATTCTGCCTACCTGGCTTGGTCTACTAACCTTCAAATCTGGGCTGACCCTCTAATATACTTATTCCTAATCCGATCCACCATCGTCACACCCAGTGCAAATGTTAACATAAATTGATTAAGGGTAGAACTACAACAAATCCTGGAAACTCTCACCCTATAAGCCAGACAAATGTTATCTGGAAGGCTATGGAGCACAGCATTATAGAACTCATTAACAGAGACATTATGAACCTGCAAACACTGCACCATACCCAGTTAGGTTCTCTAAAGGCCAGATCATGGCTCCTACACCTAGTAGACTTCAAGCCAGTTAACAAGGCTATAGGTGAGGGAAGGGGTGTCCACACAGACAAGCTATAGCTCACCAGCAATTCATACCCATCCCACATTCTGATATTATACATAACCTCAACAGACTGACCATAAACAATTGTTAGATGATGGATTGACAACTGACGCACAGATGTAGGACACACAGTAACATTTGCAGCCTCCATGTACAGTTCTATGCCAGTAACAAGTGGTATTCACCTGCACGCAGTCCTGGGACCACTCCTGTTTGGCATATAGCTTTCTTAAGTACAAGCAAACACAGTAGGGATATGTCTGGCCACATTTCATGAAAATGCATACTGTGGGCTATACTTTATTCTCCAGATGACACACACATCCTCCAAAAGGGTATCATAGAGACAGATACCTAGTGTCACAATCATGCTGTAAAGCTATAAGCCAAAGAAAGCATAGTTGTCCACTTTTAGAAAACAAAATATCCCCAGAGTACCACATAGGTAGTAGCCCCCAAAATGTGGAACAGGTACTAATGTATACATAGAGCCATGTGTATAGTCCTCTCTCCTTTGATGATTACATTACCAAAGGGTTTTGGAAATTCCTCTGTGGAGCAATTTAAGCAATAAAGGGTTTGCGTGCAGATCCACAGAGGTTGTTGCAAACCTATAATGATTAGTCATCTTTTGCCAGACTTTGCTTGCTTTGGAACAGGATTCAAAAATACCTCAAGCATAAACACTCACTCACACTCTTCAGTAGAAACCGTGATGAGTGGATGTGAAACAGAAGATGTAGCCCAGGGATCACTGCAGTGGGCTAAGCTTGTCACAAGCATACAGAAGTGACCTAAGGTCTAGAAAGCGCCAGCACGCTCTGGTAAAGATAACAGATGCTTTCATGGAGAAAGCAGAGTACCCACCTATGAAATAATTGAGGTCACATGTATGTATATGGCTTTGCCCCACAGCTATCTTACATGTGTAATGCACATACAGTTGTCATTGTGATATGTCATACATTAGTAAAATCAAACCCACTCCACACTGACCAACGGTGTCACACACCTGGAACAAACGCACACAGTCAGTAAGTGCAAGATTCAGACTCCTTCCTAACTACATTATGATACTACAGCAGTTTGCATTTACACGACGCACTATACACTTAACTGGGATTTCATCTTTCCACAGGTTTATTTGTAGGATAGTGACATCATCAGACTTGACAAAGATGAGTATACCACTTTTAAGCAGTGTGAGTAGTCTTCAGAAAGGTTGCTCCTCTCCAGGGAGACACACACACTCACACACAGTTGGCAAGTGCAGGATTCAGATCCCTACCTAACTACATTATGATACTACAGCAGTACGCATTTATACGATGCACTATACACATTACTGAGATTTCACCTTTCCACAGGTATATTTGTAGGATGGTGACATCATCAGACTTGACAAAGATGAGTATACCACTTTTAAGGGGAGTGAGTAGTCTACAAAAAGGTTGCTCTCTCCCCTGGGAGAGACTGACAGACACACACACAGTTGTTAAGTGCGGCATTCTTAATCAAAACTAAGTGCGTCTTTACACTTCAGCAAGCAATATGGAGTTACAGGGGGCAATACAGACATTACTTGCTGACAGTTTGCCCAAAGGTTTTTTTAACATTTGCTAACCTCAGCAGGTTTATCATACTAGGTGTATTGTGAGTGTATTGTATGCATAGGCCATGATCATATCATATATGGGTTGATGCACCACATGGTGGCACACACAGGGTCAAACTGATGGCTAAGCTCTGTCAACCCAGTACTGGACAATACAGTCAAGAGGAGTAGGGTCATACAACCACAGCACCAACAGTCTCACATAGATCTACAATATAAGCACCAGCAAAACACACACATAATTACACATTACCATACTCGGAGAATACAATTATTAATCTGAAAAAGAGAGCATGTCCTCCTAAGCAGACAAGCAAGCAACATGCACCTCCAAGCACATGCCAGAAAACACATAATATACCAAAGCAGTGTGCCTCACAACAGGCCCTAAGGCAAAACAATATACCTAACACATTAGTAATAGGTGACTCCATAATCAGGCACACAGTTGTTCCACTCACTCGGCTGGACAAGGGGAAGGTTACTGTCAGTTGTCTGTCAGGTGCTATGATCCGCCACATAACACAAGCACTTACATCACTCCAGAACAGGTACATATATGACTTGTTCTTTGTACATGTCACTGTGAATGATCTGAGAAATACCTCCCAGGACAACATGACAAGAGATATATAGTAGCTCTACGATCATGTAGCCCAGGCTGGTATGACCCTGACCTTGAGTAATATCTTAACCTTCACCTACATGATACTGCAATATAACAGAAAGATGATGAACTTCAACAATTGGCTGAGCTTCTGGTGTCATTCAAAGGGGATCCAGTCTGTGTCTGCCTGTGATGACATGATAGACAAGCCTCGTTGCTTCATTAGAGATGGTTTGCACCTGTCACCCCTATGCTTCTGAATACTGGCCAAGGCTCTTGCTGTCCCCATATTACCTTTTTTAGGCAAGGCTCAAAGGTTCATAGGTAGGTACTAGGCTATTGGCCCTGGTGCCTATACAAGCCCAGCCAAAAAGGTACCATGGCTTTTGCCACCCAAGATATTTATTTTCCTGTGCCACTGTCGAGCAGAGAGACAGATGTGATCCCCAGGGTGAATTTCCTATTTCCCATCCAGTCATCAAGATTTTTTTTTTGAAGAATGCTAATGAGGAGCTTTGTTTGATATATATAGGTAGTTTATTCTGGAGTATGGGAATTCTCTGGGACAGGAATCTATCCCTCTGGTATGTTCTGTTTATTATTGTGACAATGTTTAGGTCCCTAGAGCCTGTAGCTCGGAGAGATTGTGATTTCTTTAAGTGGAGCATGTGCAACAGCTCTGGGTTTGACATAGCTTTGTATGTTAGGCAGAGATCACCTCTGAGTAGGCGATATGCGATGAAGTAAAGCTGGAGTTTTTTGAGACGGTCTGTGTAGGGCATGTGTTTGAGGCTGGAAATCCTCTTTGTGAGTTATTTCTGCAGCCTTTCCAGTTGTTGTAGATGTCTTGTGAGGTACATACAAAAAGGGGTGTTGTACTCTATAATGGATCTAATGAGTGACGAGTAGAGGGGAACAATGACTTATTTTTTTCTGCACGAGAAACCTTTTGTGATGAGGTGTGCCACGTAGAAGGATTTCCTGACTACTGTGGTGATGTGATTATCAGAGGAGAGACTACTGTCCACCTGTGTCCCAAGGTCTCTTATCACACTTTGTGTTAAGTATATTACCGCCTATGTGGTAGTTCATGGGTACAGAGTTTTTACCAAAGGGGATGACAATGCACTTTTTGGCTTTGAGCTTGAGGCCATGGCTTTGACACTAGGCATCTGTCTCAGTGAGGCCCTTTTGTACGATGTCCACATTGCTAGTAATTTCGATTATGGCTCCTAGTTTGCAGTCATCTACGAACTTCATTAGCCAAAGACCTTCTGTGTTAGCCTGTACTTCAGAGAAGTAGATACCAAACAGGACAGGACCCAGGACTGAACCCTGTGGTACTCCACTTGTCACTGGTATGAAGTCGTATTTGGAGTCTGCTACTTTCACAGTGTGGGTTTGGTCAGTGAGCCAGTTGGCAACCCATCTTGTGACATAGGGATTTATACCTAGTTTAGTGAGTTTATCTATAACTCCAGAGTGGGGGATGGTGTTGAAAGTCTTGGCAAGATCTAGATAGGCTGTGTGAACCACCTTACCCTTGTAACATCAGGCTTAGGAGACATGATCTGCCTTTTACAAACCCAAACTGGTTGGGGTCCAGAGTTTGGAGATTACCAATGTCTTTGTTTATAAGTTCCATAATGATATGTTTCATGGCCTTGCAGATCAGGCTCATCAGGCTAATGGGGCACTAGTTCCTGGGGTCCGTGGTGGCTCCCCCCTTGTGTAGTGGGCTAACCGTTGCTGTGCACCATTCAGCAGGCACAAAGCCTAAGGTGAGGCTATGACTGAGCATGGTACTTAGGTGTGGTGCCAGTTTGTTCTGTAGTTCATGTAGAATGCAGCCTGGGATGTTGTCTGGTCCCATGGATGCTGTGTTCCTGGCTTTGGAGAGTGTGATTTTCACCTGTGCAGCAGTGATTACAGGAACTTTGCATTCTTCCAGTATAGAGATGGGCTCTTTAATGGGTGAGGGGGGGGGTAAAGTTAGCACTGAACCTATCTTCCAAGATGTTGGCAATATCAGTTGGGTCTGTATATTTAGTGCCATTGTGCTGTAACTCAGAGCAGATCTGAGTGTTGCCATGGAGATTCTTGACATAGCTATAGAATGCTTTGTGGTTGTCTTTAGAATCCGTGGTGATTTTGTTTTCATAACTAGCTTTGGAGGATTTTATCAGGCATCACAGCTTCTTACTGAGGCTGACCAGGGAGCTCCTCCACTCATGGGATTTTACTTTCTTTTGCAACAGTTTCTTCCTTCTGTTGTACAGTTTGTTTATGGCAGGGGACCACCAGATTGGCTTCATTTTTTTGGAGGACAGCATCTTGGTTCTGTTTGGGATAGCACAATCCATGCACTCATGTAAGTGCTTATAAAGTGCAACTGTGTAGGATTCAGTAGTCATAACTGTATTGTCCATCTGTATGGGTGTCATGAAGTTCACCAGTTCTGTCTTAAGAAGCATAAAGTTGGCTTTGGAGAAATTTTTTAACATGGTTTCCTTAATGGGGGTGGGGGATGAAAGTGTATATTTAGGGTAATTAGCTTATGGTCAGATTGGACCAATGAGGCATTGACTTCAGGTGTGGAAAACCAGTCACTCAGGACAAACCAAACCCCGTAACCAACAGAAATAACCACAAAGTGAGCTAAATGCTACTCATTGCCAGAAGTCTCAGCCTCCAAATGCACACACTCAAGGCACTTCTCAGTATGGAGAATATTGATATCTGTGCAGTAACAGAAACCTAGTTCAAGGCTCCAGAGAGCACACCAGCACTACCAGGATACTACTCATTCCATACCTTCGAGCATCAGAACCTGGTTCATAGCACATAGGGTGGGGATGTAGCCATATTCATCAAGGATACGTACACCTTTCTCTACATCCTCTCTATAGGATATGTACCCATAGAATGTTGCACAGCAACGTTCTTCCCACTCCACAGGAGTGGGGCCACAAACGACACTTGGCATTCCCGCTCTATGAGCCTGACGAGTCTGATCTGCAAGGCAATGGAGCCAATCATAATGGAAGTCAACAATAAAGACATCGGGAACCTTCACACAGTTGAGCACCACCTGGTTTGGCTTCGTCAAATTCAGATCATGCTTCCTGAACTGGGTGGATTTCTTTGAGACAGTCACCCAAGCTACAGATGATTGAAAGGAGCTCCACACAGCCTACCTATACCTCGCTAAGACCTTTGACACCATTCCCGAGTCAGGTATCATAGATGAACTCACCAACCTGGGCATAAATCCATACATCACAATTTGTTTGCAAACTGGCTCACAGATAGATCGCACAAATTAAGAGTTGCTGGTAACAACTGGTGTCCCCCAGGATTCAGTCCTGGGGCCCCTTCTATTATATACTTATCAAATATACATGCCAACACAGGAGGGGTGTGGTTGACTAAGTTTGCTGGGAACTGTGAAGTGTTTGCCATAATAGATTCCCCAGATGACACAAATATTCTCCAGAAGGGACTCTATGAGACAGATGTGTGGTGTCAGAATCATGGCCTCAAGGTCAGTCTGAAAAGAATGCATAGTAATCCCCTTTGGGGAAACCAAAGTACCCACAAACAACCACATAGGTGTTACCCCCTAAAAAAAGACAAGGTAATAAGGGATCTGGGGACACAAGTAGTCATCTTTCCTTTGACAACTATGTTGCCAAAGTGATTAGGAAATCCTATGTGGCCCACCTAATCAACAAAGGGTTTGCATCAGGATCAAAAGAGGTAGTGGTGGCTCTCTACTCTTAAGTCATCAGACCCATCATTGAGTACAATGCACCATTTTGGATGTACTCGGCTAAGCATATCCAGCAGCTGGAGAGACCACAGAGGTACCTCAGCAAAAGGATTACTGGCCTCAAACAGTTGTGTTATGCAACACAACTGGTAAAACTAAATCTGTTCTCCGTTGCTTTCCGCCTACTCAGAGGCACACTCTGCCTAACATACAGAGCCATGTCCAACACATAACTGTTGAACATGCTCCATCTAAGGATAACAAAATTGAGTCGCACTACACACTCCAGGGATATGAACCTCATCACAACAATGAATACAACATGCTGGTGGGAATAGAGTACCATCCCAGAGACTTGCCTTACTGTGGAACAGAGTCCCAATGTACATCAGACAGAGCTCCTCGCTGGCACTCTTCAATAGGAACCTTGATGAGTGGATGGGAAACAGACAATTCATGCCAGGCATCACATCAGCAGCCCCACTAGAAAGGGGCTTAGGGTACTAACTATTAGAACTAGGGCTTAGGAGACTAACCAATGGGGTGGTGAAAGCTGCACAACTTGCCTAGGCTAATATATGCCTTCGTGAAGATAGTCTACTACATACCTATGAACCTATGTGACAGATACATGTCTACAGATAGATGTGTACTTCATTGTTCAGTCATATTGTACAGCAGGCACATGCACCACATACACTGTAATGCTTACAGATACTGGTAGCTATTATGTACAGTGGGTGAGATGTGCACCTCATGTCTTTTGTGCCATTGGGATGTGTGCTGGGTGGGACAGTCCTGGATGGCTCCCTGTCATGGTCACCCTCTTACACACATCTCTGCCCATTCATCTTTGGCTTATTATACTGTGTACCCCCTACATATCTATAGGTACATAGGTAGGTAATAGGCTATCTGCCTGAAGGCATATATTAGTATGGCCAGAGTGTGCAGCTATCACCACACATGGGGTTAGTTCCCTATGCCTCTGTGTAGTAGAGCTGATGAAGTGATCCATGGTGTGACAATTCAGTTTCACATACACTCATCAAGGCTCCTCTGGAAGAGTGTCAGTGAGAGACTCAGCTTAATGTAGGTTGGGAGCCTGTTCCAAAGCAAGCGAAGTCTGTGAATTAGTAATGTATCCCTCCAACATGTTTTTTTATTGTTGTGATAATTATATCCCTAGAGCATGTGGCACAGTGAGCTTGGGTTTACTTCAGATAGAGCATGTACATCAGTTCTGCATTGGACATGGACCTGTCTGTTGGGCAGAGATTGCCTGAGTGGACAGTATGCTACAGAGTACAGATTGAGTTACTTCAGTCTTGTTGCAAGGGGCAACTGTTTGATGCCAGTTATCTTCTTGTTGAGGTACTTCAGTGGTCTTGTCAGCTGCTGAAGGTGCCTAGTCAGATTCATCACAAGTGTGTCATGGTACTCCCTGATGGGTCTGATGACTGATGAGTAGAGGGAACCTCCTTTGATCTACATGCAAAGACTTTGGCAATTTGTGGGAACACATAGCATGATTTTCTAACCACTTTGTGAATGTGTTTCTGAAAGTAGAGATGACTATCCATATGTGTCCATAGATCCCTTATTATTACCTCCATATTTAGGGTGTTGGCACCTATGTGGTATTTTTATGACTGTAGTTCGAGGCCATGATTTTGACACCACATTTGTCTGACTGAGACCCTTTTTAAGGATGTCTGTGTTGTCCCAAACATCTATTATGACAACCTTTTTGCAGTCATCCACAAACTTTGCTAACCACAGCCATCGTGTGTTTGACTGTATTTCTGAAAAGTATACACCAGACGGGAGGAGCCCCAGGACTGAGCCATGGGGGACAGCAGTTGTTACCAGCTTATAGTCCAACAGGGAGACCACAATTCTTACCTTGTGGGATCTATCTGTGCCCTAGTTGGCAATCCATCAGATGACATACGTGTTTATGCACAGGTTGTTGATTTTGTGGATATGACATATGTGTGGGATGTTGGAAAAGGGCTTTTCAAGGTCTATGTAGGCCATGTGGAGCTCATTTCATTGATGTATGTTCTGGGTAACTGCCTTGAAAACTGTCTAGCAGGTTTAGGGACCATGATCTGCCCCTCACCAAACCAAAATGGGTGTAGGGTTGGGTATTTGTAGACTCCCAATAGCTCTGTTTATGAGTTCCATAATGATGGACTCCATGGCCTTGCAGATCAGGTTTATTAGGCTTATAAGACAATAGTTCCCATGGTCTGTTATGCACCAACACTTGTGGAGTGTGCCAAACGTTGCTGTAACCCATTCAACAGTTTCATATCCTGTACAGAGGGTGAGTCTCAACAGACTGTTCAGGTGCAGGGTCTGTTTGTTTTGGAGTTCACATATGACACAGCCAGGGACACCATGTCATCTCATAGACACCGTATTTTTAGGTTTGGATAAAGCTGTTTAACCATTGTATATGTGATTTCTGGCTTTTCACAATCTCCAGGTATGGTAATGTGCCCTTTTGTCAGTGAGAGGGGGGTAAATATGTATGAACCTGTCTGACAAGATGTTGGCAATGTCAGTCATGTATATGTATTCATTTACACTTTGCACTGACTCAGAACATATATGAGTTTACATTGATATTTATGACATAGCTAAAGAAAGCTTCATGGTTCTCTATGGACTCTTTGGCAATATTTTATATTATATGGGTCTGTTTTCATATCACTGTGTGAGCAAGGCAGGATTGGTGAATAGTGACATGTGTCTGGAGTAGGAATTGCAACTACCAGATATGTGTGGCCAACTGCTGTACTCAAACATGGCCTAAGTGTGTGAGCATGGCCAGTATGACCTTTCAGTATGTTGTTGACTGACATTTGCTAAATCTGTTTAAGTGTGTGAGCATGCCCACTATGGGCATATATATATATATATATATATATATATATATATATATATATATATATATATATATATATATATATATATATGTATATATATATATATATATATGTGTGTGTGTGTGCGTGTGTGAAAATTCAAGTTGGTTTTTACTTCAGGGCTCACCTTTCTGTTGTACATCGACAGGAAGCACGCTGTGTCTGCAGGGCTTCCATGAGTCAATTTGCATAGACGTATCAACATTTCTACATACGGGGGGGACAGCTATTATTTGTACATTTCTACCCGGGGGGGGCACACCTGATTGTAACTGTGGGTGTTCATGGGATGAGGGGTACACCTGACATTTACACACATTTGCTAGGCCTGCACTGCTATGTCAGGTACTCCATTTCAGTCTGTACTGT